>NC_060275.1:49958439-50258439 GCF_021613505.1 Equus quagga | reverse complement strand
CTGAGGCAGCGTCCCACATGCCACAAGTGGAAGGACCCACAACTAAGAATATACAACTATGTACCGAGGGGCTTTGGGGAGAAAAAGGAAAAAATAAAATCTTTAAAAAAAAAATAGGCAATGGACTTGAATAGACATTTTCACAAAGAGATATACAAATAGCAGACAAGTACATGAAAAGATAATTAATGTCATTAGTCATTAGGGAAATAGTTACAATGGTAAATTTGTGTTATATGTATTTGATGATAATTTTAAAAAATTGATCAAGGCAATTCATCATATTAAAGTCTAAAATGAAAAACTTTGTGACATCTCATTAGATGGAAAACCAGCATTTGACAAAATCCACCATCTGTTCTTGATCATAATTCCCAACATACTAGGAGTAGAAAGGGACTTTCTCAACTAGATAAAGGGCATCTACAAAAAAATTAAAGCACACATGATACTTAATGGTGAAAAACTGAATATTTTCACTCAAGATCAGGAACAAGGCAAGGACGTCAATATTCATGACTTCTATTCAACATTGTACTCAAAGTTTTAGCCAGTGTAATAAAACAAGAAAAAGAATGCATCCAGATGGAAAGAAGAAATAAATCTGTCTTTATTTGTAGATAGCACAATAGTCTATATAGAAAACCCTATGGAATCTACAAAAAAGCTGCTAAGACTAATAGGTAAGTTTAGTAACATTACAGGATATAAGATCAACATAAAAAAATCGATTATATTTCTATGACCAAACAATGAACAATTGGAAATTGAAATAAAAGTAAATATCACTTACAATAGAAAGAATAAATGAAATATCTATGGATAAAGTTTACAAAATATGTATAAGACCTTAACACTGTAAATTACATACTATTGCTAAAAGAATTTAAGGAAGATTAAGTAAATGGAGAGAAATTATATAAAATTTCCTGATGTATAGATTCAATGCAATCTCAATCAGAATCCAGTAGGTCTTTAATTTCTATTAAATTCTTTCTAAAATTCATATGGAAAGGCAAAGGACTTAGAACAGCTTAAAAAAGAAAAGGCTTTGGAAATGAAGGAAGTTGAAGGACTTATACTACCTAATTTCAAAACTTATTATAAAGCTACAATAGTCAAGACACGTGTACATTAAACCAAAAACTGCAGAATACACATTCTTTTTGAATGTGTAAGAAATATTCTTCAGGATGGATCACATATTAGGCCATAAAACAAGCCTTAATAAATTTAAGAAGACTGAAATAATACCAAGCATCTTTTCTGACCACAACAGTATGTAACTAGAGATCAACTACAAGAAGAAAACTGGAAAAGGTACAAATATATGGAGACTAAACTAAATACTACTGAACAACTATTGGGTCAATAAAGAAATCAAAGGAGAAAGAAAAAAATAACTGGAGACAAATGAAAATGAAAATATGACGTACCAAAATTTGTGGGATCCAGCAAAAGCTTACTAAGAGGGAAGTTTATAGTAATACAGGCCTACCTCAAAAAACAAGAAAAATCTCAGATAAACAATCTAACAATACACCTAAAGGAACTAGAAAAAAGAACGAACAAAGCCCAAAATCAGTAGAAGGAAGGAAATAATAAAAATTACAGTGAAAATAAATGAAATAGAGACAAAAAACAATAGAAAAAATCAATCAAACTAGCAACTGGTTCTTTGAAAAGATAAACAAAACTGAAAAACCTTTAGCTAGATTCAGCAAGAGACTCAAGCAAGAGAGAAGGTTCAAATAAATAAAATCAGAAATGAAAGAGAAGAAATTACAACAGACACCACAGAAATACCAAGGATTATAAGAGAATACTATGAAAAGCTATATGCCAACAAATTGGATAATCTAGAAGAAATGAATAAATTCTTAGAATCATACAACCTTCCAAAATTGAATCAAGAAGAAATAGGGAATCTGGATACACTGATTGTTAGTAAGGAGATTGAAACAGTAGTCAAAAACCTCCCAAAAAACAAAAGTCCAGGACCAGATTGCTTCCCTGGTGAATTCTATCAAACATTCAAAGAAGATTTAATACCTATCCTTCTCAAACTCTTCCAAAAAACTGAAGAGGAGGGGACACTTCCTAATGCATTCCACAAGGCCAACATTATCCTGATACCAAAACCAGACAGGGACAACACAAAAAGGAAAATTACAGGCCAATATCATTGATGAATATAAATGCAGAAATCTTCAACAAAATACTAGCAAATAGAGGGGCTGGCCCTGTGGCCGAGTGGTTAAGTTTGCGCACTCCGCTGCAGGCGGCCCAGTGCTTTGTTGGTTCAAATCCTGGGTGCGGACATGGCACTGCTCATCAAACCACGCTGAGGCGGTGTCCCACATGTTACAACTGGAAGGACCCACTACGAAGAATATACAACTATGTACCAGGGGGCTTTGGGGATAAAAAGGAAAAAATAAAATCTTTAAAAAAAAAATACTAGCAAATCGAACACACTACTTTAAAAGCATCATATACCATGATCAACTGGGATTTATTCCAGGGATGCAAGGATGGTTCAATATCTGCAAATCAATCAACATGACACACAACATTACCAAAATGAAGAATAAAAATCACATAATCATCTCAATAGATGCTGAAAGAGCATTTGACAAGATAGAGTACCTGTTTACAATTAAAACTCTGAATAAAATGGATATAGAAGGAAGGTAACTCAATATAATAAAGGCTATATATGACAAATCCACAGCTAAGATCATGCTCAATTGTGAAAAATTGAAAGCTATCCCTGTAAGAACAGGAAGAAGACAAGGATGCCCACTTTCACAGCTCTTATTCAACATACTATTGGAAGTCCTAGCTAGAGCAATCAGGCAAGGAAAAGAAATAAAAGCGATCCAAATCGGAAAGGAAGAAGTAAAACTGCCACTATTTGCAGATGACATGATCTTATATATAGAAAACCCTAAAGGATCTACCAAAAAACTAATAGAAATAATAAATGAATACAGTAAAGTTGCAGGGTACAAAATCGACATAAAAAAATAAGTTGCATTTCTATGCACTACAAAATGAACTAATAGAAAGAGAAATCAAGAATATAATCACATTTACAGTTTCAACAAAAAGAATAAAGAATAAAATACCTAGAAAGAAATTTAACCGAAGAAGTGAAAGACCTGTACACTGAAAACTTTGACATTGTTGAAAGAAATCGAAGAAGACACAAAGATATGGAAAGATATTCTGTGCTCCTGGATTGGGAGAATTAACATAATTAAAATATCCATACATCCTAAAGCAAAATGCAGATTCAATGCAATCCCTATCAAAGTCCCCATGACATTTTTCACGGAAACAGAACAAAGATTTCTACAATTTATATGGAGTAAGAAATGACCCTGAATAGCCAAACAAATCCTGAGAAAAAAGAACAAAGCTGGAGGTATCACACTCCCTGATTTCAAAACATACTTGGAAGCAAATAGTAGTCAAAACAGCATGGTATTGGCAGACAAACAGACACACAGAACCATGGAACAGAATTGAGAGCCCAGAAATAAACCCACACATCTATGGACAGCTAATCTTTGCTAAAGGAGCCAAGAACATACAATGCAGAAAGGAAAGTCACTTCAACAAATGGTGTTGTGAAAACTGGACAGCCCTGTGCAGGAGAATGAAAGTAGACCATCATCTTATAGCACACACAAAAATTAACTCAAAATGGATTAAAGACTTGAATATAAGACCGGAACCCTTAAAACTCCTGGAAGAAAACACAGCAATATGCTCTTTGATACTGGTCTTAGCAGCATCTTTTTGAATACCATGTCTCCCTAGGTAAGGGAAACAAAAGAAAAAATAAACAAATGGGACTACATCAGACTAAAAAGCTTCTGCACAGCAAAAGAAACCATCAACAAAATGAAAAGACAATGTAATAATTGGGAGAAGATATTTGCAAATATCTGATGAAGGTTTAATATCCAACATATATAAAGAACTCATACAACTCAACAACAAAACAAACAGCAAACAACAACAGCCAAATAATGAAAAAAAAACAACAACAAAAAACAAAATTAAAAAGTGGGCAAAGGATCTGAACAGACATTTTTCCAATTAAGATTTACAGATGACTAACAGGTACATGAAAAGATGTTCAACATCACTAAGTATTAGGGAAATGCAAATTAAAACCACAATGAGATATCATCTCACACCCATCAGAATGGTTATAATTAAAATGACAAGAAATAAGTTCTGAAGAGGATGTGGAGAAAAGGGCAACTTCATGCACTGCTGGTGGCAATGTAAACTGGTGCAGCCACTGTGGAAAACAGTATGGAGATTTCTCAAAAAATTAAAAATAGAACTACCATATGATCCAGCATCCCACTTCTGGGTATATATCCAAAGAACATGAAAACACTAATTTGAAAAGATATTTGCACTCCTATGTCCATTGCAGCATTATTCACAATAGCCAAGAATTAGAAACAACCTAAGTGCCCATTAGCGGAAGAATGGATAAAGAAAATGTGGCATATATGTACAATGAAATATCACTCAGCCAGAAAAAAAGATGAAATCTTGCTCTTTGTGACAAGATGGATGGACCTTAGGGGTATTATACTAAGGGAAATAAGTCAGATGGAGAAAGCCAAATACCATATGATTTCACTCAAGTGAAAGATAAAAACAACAACATCAACAACAAACAAACACATAGCTATAGAAATTAGATTGGTGGTTACCAGAGAGGAAGGGGGAGGAAGGGAGAGTGAAAGAAGTAAAAGGGCACATGTGTACAGTGATGGATGGTAATTAGTCTTTGTCATGGTGAACATTATGTAGCCTACACAGAAATCGAAATATAATTATGTACACCTGAAATTTAGATAATGTTATAAACTAATGCTACCTCAGTAAAAAAATAAAGTGTGGTATTAGCATGAAGATAGAAAACTAGATCAATGGAACAGCACAGAGACTGTAAAAACAGATCCATACATATATATCAATAAATATATGAAAAAAGGTACAAAGGATATTCACATGTAAAAATTAAGCTTTTATCCACATCTTGCTCCATATATAAGAATTAACAGGAAACAGGTCATAGACCACAAAATCTAAAAGTATAAAAATTCTAGAAGAAACCAGAGAATCTTTGTGACCTTAATTTAGCCAAAGATTTCTTGGAGATGACCAGAAAGCAAAATCCATAAAAAAAAAATGGTACTTCATTAAAATTATGAATTTCTATTCTCTTTTTTTTTTTTTCAAAGATTGGCCCTGAGCTAACATCTGTTGCCAATCTTCTTTTTTCTCTCGTTCTTCTCCCCCACAAAGCCCCCCAGGACAAAGTTGTATATTCTAGTTTTAGGTCCCTCTGGTTGTGCTATGTGGGACGCTGCCTCAGCATGGCCTGATGAGTGGTGCCATGTCTGTGCCCAGGATCCAAACAGGTGAAACTCTGGGCTGCCGAAGCGGAGCATGCAAACTTAACCACTCGGCCATGGGGCTGGCCCCGGAATTTCTACTCTTCAACTCTGAGAGAATGAAAAGACAAGCCACGGACTGGGAGAAAATACTTGCAAATCACATATCTGATAAAGGACTTACATATAGAAAGTAAAGAATGCTCATAACTTGATAATAATGTAAAAATAGCTCAATTTAAAAAGATTTGAGTAGACACTTCACTAAAGAAGATATATGGATAGCTGATAAACTCATGAAAAGTTGTTCAATATCACTACACATTAGGGAAATGCAAATTAAAATCAAAATGAGATTACAGCACCCATCTGTTAGCATTGCTGAAATTAAAAAGACTGGCCATACCAAATATTGACAATAATATAGAGCACCTGGAACTCTCACACAGTAGCAATAATATGGAACAGTTGGAACATTCACATAGTAGGAATGTAAAATGTACAAGCACTTTAGAAAACTCTTTGGCTGTTCCTTAAAACATTAAATATCCACATCCCATAAGACCCAAGGATTTCACTCCTAGGTTTTTACCTAAGAGAAATGAAAGCATATGTTAGATTTGTACACAAATGTTCACAGCAGCTTTATTTGTAATAACTCTAAATTGGAAATAACCTAATTGTTTATCAACAGATAAACAAATTCGGTATATCCATACATTAGAATAGTAACCTGCAATAAAATGTACTATACATGGAAAACATGGATGAATGTCAAAGGAATTATGCTGACTGGGAGGAACCAGGCCAAAAAGGATGACATACTGCATAATTCTATTTAAACAAAACTCTAAAAAATGCAAACAAGTGACAACAAGTAGGGGAAAGGGATAGGGGAGGAGAGGTGGGTGGGTCGGAGGCACTGACAGTAAAGGGGCAGGAGAAACTTTACGGGGTGATGAATGTCTTTATTTTGATGGTGGTGCTAGTTTCATTTCATATACATGTGTGTATATTTGACAAATATATGTCAAAACCAGTCAAACTGTACACTTTAAATATGTACAGTTTATTGTGTGTCAATTAACTTCAATAGAGCTGTCAAAACAAAAAAAGCTCATGATGGAATTTTCAGAGGACAGGATCCGGGCCCTCAAGTGCTTCCCTCTGAGTGTAAAGTGGTACAAATATTTTCAGGAGCTACTTGCAAATGGAGATCAAGAACATTTAAAACATGTATAAATTCTTATACCCAGTAATTTCACTCCAGGAAATGGAATAATCTGAAAGTGAAAATATTGCACAAAGATATTTATCACACTATTATACGTTACTATTTTGATCAATCTACTTTTTATTTATTTATTTATTTATTATATATTTTAAAGATTGGCCCTGAGCTAACATCTGCTGACAATCTTCTCCTCAAAGCCCCCCAGTACCTAGTTGTGGGTCCTTCTGGCTCTGCTATGTGGGACACCACCTCAGCACGGCCTGACGAGCGGTGCCATGTCCGCGCCCAGGATCTGAAACCGGCAAAACCCTGGGCTGCTGAAGCAGAGCGTACGAACTTAACCACCCAGGGGGGGGGGGGGGGGGGGGGGGGGGGGGCGCTACTTTTTATTTTTTATCAAAGTTATACAAGCACACAGTTTTAAAATAGCAAATGGTTCTACAAGGCTGGTTATGACAAATAGAAATTCCTGGCCCCTTTATGTAACTGCTCCAGAGGCAGTCACTTTTAAACTCTATTTTGAAATAAGAAAAATTGGTATTTTTTGATATTTTAGTTTTTGTCTTTAGGGAAAATGAAGATTTAGATTTCTCTTACCTCATCATCATCCCTCCTCCCCATTCTTTCTCTGACACGTGCACACGTGCGTACATACACACTCACACAAGTGCACTTCTGGTCTGTTCCTGTATTTTTCCATTCTCCTGATATAGTTAACATTGTAAATTTGGATCAATATTTAGAACTTGCTTTTCATGACTACTTTATTATAACCAGGGCTAAACGCCAGTCAGAAGTCTGTGCTTTGGGGAGGGGCTTATCCATTCTAATCCTCAGTGTAGGGTGATCTGGCTGGGCTTTTACCTTGCAAAATCCCTGATGTAGGTATCTTTGGGTCTCTGGGCTCAGGCTGGTCAGGTGCTCACAACAGACTCCTCCATCCTCCTGCCTAGAGGCAATATGCCCGGCTGCCGGGAGACTGGGAGCTGAGTGAGCACAAGGAGGCTTAAGGCAGGATGCCTCAACATTTGGTTCGTAAACTTTCACTTATCCTCCTATTTTCACTACAGTAACCCTGCCCTCAACTGTGCTGGTGTCCTTCAGACCAGAGACTCACTGTTTTAGTCTCTGAAGAAGAGAAGCCTCCAGGCTTCTGCCAGAGTGGGGAAGGATTGTCACTTGGTTCTGCAGATTCAAGCAGTTTTTAGTTTCACCTTTATCCTATTTTCGCAGCACCCAGTGAGGTCGATTCCCTTGCCTTTTGTAGATTCTGAAATTTAAATGGAGCTACATCTTGGATTTCTGCATTACTGGCTTTAGACTCAGCTTTCTCTGGTTGGCTAAGTCAGTTATCACTTGTCTATCCGTCTTCCAGCCTCCAAAATTTTGCTGTTGTTTTCTTTTCCTCTCCTGTTTTCTTCATCCTTGGCAGTTTAAGTCAAAACAAACAAAAAATCCTTTTACTGTCACTTAGTTTCAGAAGTGCTCAAAGATAGATGTGTTTTTTTTTTCACAATCTTTGGTCAAAAGTCAATCTACAAATAACGTAAATATTCAACAGCAGGAGAAAGGGGAAGCAAATTATGGTAGCTGTATTTTTGAATATTGCGTAGCTATTAATAGAAGTATTTATCATGAATTTTTAATAATGAGAAGGCTTTTGTTATAATGTTAGTTGATTTTTTAAATATTACTAAATTTAAATCATAGGCTGATTTCAACAACTTTTAAAATGTTCATGGAAAATGTGTGGGTAAAAATATACCCCTTTATTAGTTCATGGTTAATGGATGGGATTAGGGAGGATTTTATTTTACTTCTGTAATTTATAAATTTTTACAGTGCATAAATACTACCTTACTTTTCTTATCATTAATTAGATTATAATACACAATTATTATAGAAAAGATAGATAATACGTAATAAGACATATACACACATAAGCACAGTTTTTTCGATTACTCTAAAGCCCATGAGAATTATAAACTGTTAACATGTTGCCATATGTTTTCCTCCAAGTAAATTTACATACTATTTTTATAATGAAAATAAATAATATTCTTCCTCTTCGTGTCCACTCTTAGAGTCTTAGAGATATTAGTGGGCTAATGTAAGAAAGTTTAGTTTGGGGGCTGGCCCAGTGGCGCAGTGGTTAAGTTTGCATGTTCTGCTCCTCGGCAGCCTGGTGTTCACCGGTTCGGATCCCGGGTGCGGACATGGCACTGCTTGGCAAAAGCCATGCTGTGGTAGGCGTCCTACATATAAAGCAGAGGGAGATGGGCATGGATGTTAGCTCAGGGCCAGTTTTCCTCAGCAAAAAGAGAAGGATTGGCAGTAATTAGCTCAGGGCTAATCTTCCTCAAAAAAAAAAAAAAAGAAAAGAAAGTCTAGTTTGAACCACTGTTGAAATACATTGTTATCTGGAAGGAAAGGGGAGACCCCTGGGAGCCTCTCAGCTTTCTCACCTTAGTAAACAGAAAGGATTGGTTTACTAGATTTGTTAATTTTCAGCTTGAAAGACAAGAAGACCTCATGCAAATTCCTGGGGAGCAGTCAAAAGGATGAGCGAGAATGAGGACAGGATGCTTGGAGGCACTTGGATAGCGAACAGTGGTGAGGTGAGTATTCCTGGGGGAGGTGTTGGCAAGATTTGCCTGCTTTGCTTAGAATGAGTCCTGCCTATCAGCAAATATATGCCTTGTGGATCCCACCAAACAATGGCACTGGCTGACCTGTGAAACAGGAGCTGAGGAAAAATAGCTAATGTCTGATGGAGATGAGGAGTTTCTTCATTGGTTTCAGAGAAGCAGTCTTGTTTCAAAACCACATTCATTCATTGTCCCTGGGTTGGTGTTGCCATGGCGTTTAAACTAGTGACCTTTAGACAGCATTCCTCTGTGCGAGGTCCCCACCAAGAGGCAGCCCTGGAGAATGGATGTGGCAAGACTGCGATCAGTGGCATTTTGAGGATATCATGGCTGCCTACAAATATACCAGGAAGATTTGTAATACTCCATGTCAATTCCTCTTCAGAGGAATTGAAGCAGATCTCTTACCTAGCGCATTTTATTTTTCACTAATGATTTATTAACATCTTCCTTTTGTTTCAATTTGGAACACTGGAGAGCACCCTAAATTTACAAGTCTACCCTTTAGGAGACAAATCAGCCAGATATACTTTGCTACGTTAGATTTGGTTCCTAAATTGTGATGGATTCAAAAGGTGATAGTGAGTCTTCTGTCTCTTTGATCAGTCTGTTTATTTGGGGAAGGAAGAAATGGATTGTATTGGTCATTCAAGGTGAAAACAAGAGTCTCATTTTTATCACCAGATTAAAAAAAATCCCCCAGCTGTCAGTAGGTAATCTTATCTTCTCCATTTTGGGTTTTAAGATCCTATCTAAATGAATTATTACCAGCAAAATTATTTTTTAAAAATTATCATTAGAGACAGAAGATGTAAGTGATCCCTGCCTGTTGGACGATGGATTTCTTTTGGGGAACTTGAAAACAATCATTAAGATCAATTTAAATGCCTATTTGCTTTACAGTGATTAACGACAAAGTGACCTTTGAGGAAGGGTATGTTTTAGAAAGTTTAGCACCAAAATTGGGTCTGCCAGCCCTTTTAGGGGATGAGTTTTAAATAAATTATTCTGTTTACTGAGGAACCGACCATGCTACAAACTTCAATAGTTCATTAAATTTTCAATTTTTTAATAACATGATAAAAGTGGCTCATTTGAAGTTTTTGGGTTGCTATTAGGTATGTCCAAACCGTGCAGTATTTTGCATTCCTGTAAACAGACAAGAGTCAAGGCATTAATTTGGTAAGATAGAATAGTTGACTGCAGGGGAAATGTTGGAAGTAAAATTTGAAAATTGTGATGATTTTCTCTTATTTTTAAAGAAAAGGTGGTATAATAGCTTCCTTGACACTTGACTATTCAGAGCAGTTCTGTTTAGGTACATAATAGAACAAGAAACACTTATACCGTGCTTCCTATGTATTAGGTATTTTTCTAAAAGTTTTATATCAATATTAAACAACACACCCCAGGACAATAGTCTGAGGTTAATACTACTATGCACTCCTCTCTCTTTTTAATTAATAAACTTTATTTTATAGAGAAGTTTTAGATTCACAGCAGAATTGAGCAGAAAGTACAGCGATTTCCCACATACCCCCTGTCGCTCCACGCACAGCCTCCCCCACATCAACATCTCCCGCCAGAGTGGTACACGTGCTGGGGACCCTACACTGACATGTCATCACCATCCAAAGTTCATAGTTTACACTGAAGTTCACGCTTGGTGTGTCCATTCGATGGACTTCGACAGATGTATCCACCACTGTAGTGTCATACAGAACAGCTTCAATCCCTTAAAAATCCTCTGTGTTCTGTTTATTCATCCCTCCCCCCAACCATTTTTTACTGTCTCCATGGTGTTGCCTTTTCCAGAATGTCACATAGTTGGAATCATTCAGTAAGTAGCCTTTTTAGTTGGCTTCTTTTACTTAATAACATGCATTCAAATTTCCTCCATGTCTTTTTGTGGCTTGATAGCTTATTTCTTTTTTAACACTGAATATAATCCCATTGTCTGGATATACCACAGCTTATCCATTCACCTACTGAAGGACATCTTGGGTGCTTCCATGTTTTGCCCATGACGAATAAAGCCACTATAAACATCTGTGTGCAGGTTTTTGTGTGGACATAAGTTTTTAACTCCTTTGGGTAAATCCCAAGGAGCACAACTGCTGGATCACATGGTAAGAGTACGTTTAGTTTTGTAAGAAACTGCCAAACTGTCTTCCAAAGGGGCTGCAGCATTTTGCCCTCCTGTGAGCAATGAATCAGAGTTAATGTTGTTCCACATCCGCATCAGCATTTGGTATTGTCAGCGTTTTGGATTTTGGCCATTCTAATACATGAGTAGTGGTATCTCATTGTTTTAATTTGCAATTCCCTAATAACATATGATGTTGAGCATCTTTTCATATACTTACTTGCCACTTATATATCTTCTTTGGAGAGGGGTCTGTTAAGGTCTTTTGTTCATTTTTTAATTAGGTTGTTCATTTTTTATTGTTGAGTTTTAAGGGTTTGTTGTATATTTTGGATAATAGTCCTTTATCAGATGTGTCTCTTGCAAATATTTTCTCCCAGTGTGTAGCTTGTCTTCTCATTCTTGTGACATTGTTTCACAGAACAGAAGTTTTAAATTTTAATGAAGTCCAGCTTGTCAATTATTTCTTTCATGGATTGTGCCTTTGGCACTGTATCTGAAAAGTCAATACCATGCCCAAGGTTACCTGGATTTTCTCCTTTGCTGTATTCTAGAAGTTTTATAGTTTTGTTTTTATATTTAGGTCTGTGATCCATTGTGAGCTAATTTTTGTGAAGGGTGTAAGGTCTGTGTAGATTCATTTTTTTGCATGTGGATATCCAGTTGTTCCAGAACCATTTGTTGAAAACATTATCATTTCTCCATTGTATTGCTTGGCTCCTCCGTCAAAGATCGGTTGACTATATTTATGGGAGTCTATTTCTGAGCTCTCTATTCTGTTCCATTGATCTATTTGTCTATTCTTTCCCCAATACCATACTGTCTTGATTACTGTAGCTTTATAATAAGTGTAGAAGTTGAGAGTCAGTCCAACTTTTTTCTTCTCCTTCAAAATTGTGTTAGCTATTCTGTCTTTTTTATCTCGATATAAACTTTCGAATCAGTTTGTCCATATCCACAAAATAACCAGCTGGGATTTTTATTGAGATTGCATTGAATCTATAGATCAAGTTGGGAAGACCTGCCATCTTCACAATACTGAGCCTTCCTATTCATGAACATGGAATATATCTCCATTTATTTGGTTTTTCTTTAATACGTTTCGTCAGAAGTTTATAGTTTTCCTCACATAGATATTGTACATATTTTGTTAGATTTATACCTAAGTATTTCAGTTTTGGGGGTACTAATGTAAATGGTAATGTGTTCTTAATTTCAAATTCCACTTGTTCATTGCTGGTATATAGGAAAGTGGTAGATTTTTGTATATTAACCTTGTACCCTGCAACCTTGCTATAATCACTTATTAATTCCAGGAGGGTTTTTTTGTTAATTCTTTCAGGTTTTCTGCATAGACGATCATATCATCTGCAAAGACAGTTTTATTTCTTCCTTTTCAATCTGGATACCTATTATTTCCTTTTCCTGTTTTACTGTATTAACTAGGACTTCCAGTATGATGAGTGGTGAGAGGTAACATTCTTGCTTTGTTCCTAATCTTAGCAGAAAAGCTTCAAGTTCCTCACCATTAAGTCTTATGTTAGCTGTAGCTTTTTCATAGATATTCTTTATCAAGTTGAGGAAGTTCTCCTCTATTCCTAGTTTGCTGAGAGTTTTAGATCATGAATGAACATTGGATTTTGTCAAACGCTTTTTCTGTAGCTATTGATGTAGTCGTGTGATTTTTCTTCTTTAGCCTGGTTGATGTGATTAACTGATTTTCAGATGTTGAACCAGCCTTACATACGTGGGATAAATCCCACTTGGTCATGGCCGGATTTTATTTGCTGATACTTGTTGAAAATTTTTGCCTCTATATTCATGAGAGATATTGGTCTGTAGTTTTCTTTTCCTGTTATGTCTTTGTCTGGTTTTAGTATTAGGATAATGCTGGCCTCATAGAATGATTTAGGAAGCATTCCCTCTGCTTCTGTCTTTAGAAGAGATTATAGAGGATTGGTATAATTTATTACTTAAATATTTGGTAGAATTCACCAGTGAGCCCATCTGGGCCTGATGATTTCTCTTTTGGATGATTATTAATTATTGATTCAATTTCTTTAATAGATATAGCCCTATTCAAATTATTTATGCCTTGTGTAAGTTTTGACAGATTGCGTATTTCAAGGAATCAGTCCATTTCATCTAGGTTATCAAGTTTGTGGGCATAGCATTGTTCATAGTATTCCTTTATTATCCTTTCAATGTCCATGTGATTTGTGTGATATCCTCTGTTTTATTTTTGATATTAGGCTTTTGTGTCTTCTCTCTTTTTTTCTTAGACTGATTAGAAGCTTATCAATTTTATTGATCTTTTGAAAGAAACAGCTTTTGGTTTTGTTGATTTTCTCTATTGATTTCCTGTTTCCAGTTTCATTGATTTCTGCTCTAATTTTTATTAATTCTTTTCTTCTGCTTACTTTGGATTTAACTGCTCTTCTTTTTCTACTTTGGCAAAGTGGAGGCATAGGTGATTGACTTTAGATCTTTCTTCCTTTCTAATATGTGCATTCAGTGCTATAAATTTCCCTATAAGGGGCCAGCCCAGTGGCACAGTGGTGAAGTTCACACATTCCACTTTGGCAGCCTGGAGCTCACCGGTTTGGATCCCGGGTACAGATATGGCACCACTCGTGAAGCCATGCTGTGGCAGGCGTCCCACATATAAAGTAGAGGGAGATGGGCATGGATGTTAGCTCAGGGCCACTCTTCCTCAGAAAAAAGAGGAGGATTGGCAGCAGATGTTAACTCAGAGTTAACCTTCCAAAAAAAAAATAAATTCCCTATAAGTACTATTTTCACTGTATCCCATAAGTTTTGATAAGTTGTATTTTCATTTTCATTCAATTTAAAACATTTTTAAGTTTCTATTCAGATTTCTTCTTTGACTCATGTGTCATTTGGAAATGTGTTATTTAATCTCCAAATATTTTAGGAATTTCCAGCCACCTTTCTGTTACTGATTTCTAGTTTAATTTCACTGTGGTCTGTGAGCAGACATTGTATGACTTTTATTCTTTAAAATTTGTCAAAGTGTGTTTTATGATCCAGAATGTGGTCTATCTTGGTGAACGTTCATGTGAGCTTGAGAAGACTGTGTTTTCGGTTGTTGTCAGATGAAGTAGTCTAGAGATGTCAAGTATATTCAGTTGATTGATGGTGCTGTTAAGTTCGACTATGTCCTTACTGATTTTTTTGCCTTCTAGATCTGTCCATTTCTGATAAAGGGGAGTTGAAGTATCCAACTATAATAGTGGACTCATCTATTTCTCCTGTGATTCTATCAGTTTTTGCCTTGTGTATTTTGATGCTCTTGGTACGTATATAAACATTAAGAATTGTTATATCTTCTTGCAGAATTGACCCCTTTATCATTGTGTAATGCCTCTCTTTATCTGTGATAATTTTCCTTCTCCTGAAGTCTGCTCTGTCTGAAATTAATAAAACTACTGCTGCTTTCTTTTGATTAGTGTTAGTATGATATATCTTTCTCCATCCCTTTATTTTTAATCTATATGTGTCTTTATATTTAAAGCAGGTTTCTTGTAGATAACATACAGTTGGGTATTGTTTTTTATCCACCCTGACAATCTCTGTCTTCTAATCTGTGTATTTATACCATTGATGTTTAAAGTGATTATTGATCTAGTTGGATTAATATCTACCAGATTTATTACTGTCTTCTATTTGTTGCCCTTGTTCTTTGTTCCTATTTTTGTCTTTCACATATTTCCCCTCTTTTCCTAGCATGTAAGTTATACTTCTTTTTTCACTGTTTTTAGTGGTTGCTCTAGAGTTTGCACTATATATTTTATAGCTAATCCAAGTTGACTTTCAAATAATACTATACCACTCAGCAGTAGTGCAAACACCCTATAATAATTAAATATTCCTAATTCCTCCCTCTCATCTTTTCTATTATTGCTGTTATTCAATTGACTTATACTCAAATATATGTGTATATATTTGAACATATTATTTCTATTATTACTTTGAAACAAGTATTATCTAACGATCAAATAAGAATAAGAGAAATAAAAGTTTTAATTTTACCTTCATTTATTCCTTCTCTGATTCCCTTCTTCATGTAGATCTGCGTTTCTGACATATGCAGTTTTCCTTCTCTCCAAAGGATTTATTTTAACATTTCTCACAAAGCAGGTCCACTGGAAAAAATTCCCTCAATTTTTGTTTGTCTAAGAAAGTCTTTATTTCTCCTTCACTTTTGAAGGATACTTTCACAGAGCACAGAATTCTAAGTTGGTGGTTTTTTCTCTCAAATAAAAATATTTCACTCTACTCTCTTCGTACCTTCATGGTTTCTGAGTAAGAGTCATATATAATTCTTATCTTTGCCCCTCTATAGGAAAGAGGTTTTTTCCCCTCTGGCTTCTTTCAGGAATTTTTCCTTGATTTTCTTTAAATATGATATGCCTAGGTGTAATGTATTGGGCATTTATCCTGTTTGGTCTTCTGTGAGCTTCCTGGATCTGTGGTTTGATGTCTGACATTAATTCAGGGAAATTCTAGTCACTATTGCTTTAATTATTGCTTCTCTTCTTTTTTCTCTTTCTTTGCTTTCTGGTATTTCCATTAAGCATATATTAAACCTTCTATAAAAATCCAAGTTTTTGGATATTCTGTTCTGATTTTTTTCAGTTTTTTTTTCTCTTTGATTCCAGTTTTGGAAGTTTCTATTGTTATATCCTTAAGCTCAGAGATTCTTTCCTCATCTGTGTCTAGTCTACTAATGAGCCCATCAAAAATATTCTTTCTGTTACAGTGTTTTTGATCTCTAGCATTTCAATTTTTATTCTGTCTTAGAATTTCCATCTCTTTGCTTACATTATCCATCTGTTCTTGCATGCTGTCTACCTTTTCCATTAAAGTCCTTAGCATATTAATCATAGTTTAAAAAAATTCCTGGTCTGAAAATTGCAACATTCTTGCCATATATATCTCTGGTTCTGAAGTTTGTTCAGTCTCTTCAAGCTATGTTTTTTAATTTTTACTATGCCTTGTAAATTATTGTGGAAAAGTGGACATGTTGCACCGGGTAAAAGGAACTGTGGTGAATAGGCCTTTAGTAATGTGATGGAGAGTTGAGCGGGGAGGGGAAGCACTCTACTGTCCTATGACTTGGTCTCAGTCTTTTGGGGAGCCTGTGCCCTTGGACTGTGAACTTCAACAGTGCTTCTAAGTTTCTCTCCCCCTTATGTGGGAGAGGAGGCCTAGAGGGAGCTGGAGTTGGGCATTTCCCTCCCCCAGGTAGGTTAGGCTCTGATAAAAACCCAGCAGGTTAGGTTCTAGTAAAATAGTTTCTCCTGAGGGCAGGTCTTGTTAAGAACAGAATGCTCTGGCCTATTTCAAAATGGTTTCCTTTCCCCTCTCTCTGCTAGAAGCACGAGGGGATCTTTCTCCAGTATTCACTGTGAGGAGCTGGTAGAGCTCCAGGCGGTAAAACTCACAAAAGTGTGGAGGCCTCCGTATAACTGGGTTCTTCTGAAGTTTTTAATTCTCTGACTTGTCCTTACTGAGCTTCCAGCAATCCATCAGTTACAGTTAGGTTTTCCTAACCTATGACTGGTTCCCATGGAGGTTTCTGCTGGTGGGTTTCTACTCCAGTAAGTTGTGATTCTCTATATCTGTCTGTCTCTCCAATTTTGGGGGCAGTGGTTTGCCTTGTGACCTTCCTTGCCTCTCTGAGTGATTTAAGAAGAGTTGTCAATTTTTAAGTTTGTTCAGCTTTTACTTGTTGTTAGAACAGAGTGGCAACTTCTAAGTTCCTTACATGCTGGACAAGAACCACCCACTATCTTCTTTTTAGATAGAAACCATAGGTACAAAGACATTTAGTAATCTGATCAAGGCCCCCCAGCTAGTATCTGGCTGAGCCAGAACTTGAATTGAGATGTTCTGGCTCAAGAATCTGTCCTCTTAACCACCATACCATTGAGGAAAACAAGCTAGTTGAGCTATTGGGGGAAGGAGGAATATGTTTTCTTACCATGAGATCTTTCATGTCTACTAAGTTTACATTTTTGGAAAATTTTCTAAAAGAATTAAAGGAACATCTGCCAGAATGGTTGGTTTGAAAATAGTGATTACTAAAACTTGAAGTAGATACTACAAGTAAACATTTTAGGGTAAAAGAAAAAAATCACTCCTAAACCTACCATTTTTACAGGTTACATTTCAGTGCTTGTCCATCTTCGTGAATATTATACATGGGTATTATGTATTCAGTGTTTTCACTTAACATTCTATCATGGGAATTTCCCCATGTTTCTGTAATTCTTTATAAGTGACCTTTAATAGTTGAATAATATTCTACCTTGGTGATGTGCTGTAATTTACAAAAGCATTCTCTTATTGTTTGATGTTTGATAATTGATATTTGTCTGTACAATGATAGATAATGTTCCACAACTGCTTTCCTTCCATTGAGTGATTTCATTCAGGATAGCCCCAGCATGTGATTACTGGGTCAATGGGTATGGATAGATGTATAACTATTGCTGTATTAGTTTCCAGAAGAGTTACACCAATTTTCTGGGCTTCCAGCATTGTATAATTATAGAAAATATAATTACATAAAAATATTATATATACATGCATGAAAACCTCTTAGATGTAAGTGCGAGGACAACACCAGGAGACTCTGAAATATGGACTGATGCATGACTTCTTTTCAGATGTTCAGTTTATGTTACATGTTGCCTTGCATACAGGAGACATTCCATAGATATTTATTGAATGGATGGATGATGGAGGGATGGATGACATCCAACTGATTCCTACTAATTAACACACAGAAAGTTAGTGGCAAAGTTGAGATGATATTTTGATTTATAATATAGAGCTCTTTCACCTACCATAACTGCAGTTTTACTTCACTCAGCCAACATTCACTATATACGTAGTATGTGCACAGCAAAGTTTGGAAGCTGGTGGTACTACTATTAATAAATCATACTTCCATTCATCATGGACCTCATAGTTTGGGAAACTCACATATCTTTCTGGATCAAGTTCTCATTTATAAAATGAATATAGTGACCACAGAAATGTCTTCCAACTCCTGGATTCTGTGATCTTCTGAAACTCTAAATTTCCCATTTCTAGACACTAAGACTCTAGAGGAAGCTTATTTTAAAGAGCATTTTAAAGGAATTGGTGATTCAGGATAATAGTAGGGAATTTTCTTTTTTATCCTCCTCATTCATTCATTCATTCATCATTTATCATTCATTGAACACATGCTAAACACCAAACATTTTTAAGTGCTAGGAATAAAAATAGGAATAAGTCCTCTTCTCTTAAAAAGTCTACAGTCCAAAATGGGAAGGCTTTTTGAAGAGGAATAGTTTGGCAATACAACAGTACTGTACACAGTGTTTATGTGTATGTGAATGTGATGTGTTTACTCAACTATTCTAGCCAAAACTTAAATGGAGTGGTCTCCAGTATAAAGTAGAGGAGGGAATCAGCTAATATCGATTGATTCAAGCTTACCCTCTAAATGTTCCCAAAAGTTGATGGAAAATATCATTGAATCTTGTAGGTTTATCATGGGGAAAAATGCTTGTAGCATACTTTCCAACATCAAGATGAAAGAGGACATATGAATGTGGACTCACCATTTCTCTTCTTCTACTTGCACTCCTATGGACTGGAACTTACTGGGTGTTTTATTTTCCCCCGTTTTGTCAGGTTCTTCAGCATCATCCACCTGAAGAAATAATTTAAAAAGTAGAAGTGCTCCATGTTAGTCATCTCACTTGAAAACCAAATACCACATTTTGTTAGAAACATCGGTAGTATTACTGGAATGTTTTGTGATTTATAACCTTTTCATTCAATATTTGTGTATTTGCCAAGAGCCATTACTCCATTATTAGTGTGCTCTTTGACTCTGTTCATCTTTGTAAAATGCAATTTCGTTCACTGTCTATGATTCCTCTATAGAATTGTGAGCATGTACTTACCTGTGAGCACTGTGTTAGAAGAGAGCACTACATGGAAACGTGTTCTTGGAAGTTTTGAATTTGCAGATAACAAGATACAAAAGAAGGAAGAAAATTCATTTACTGTAGTTAGAATTGTTGATATTGGGAGATAGAGGTATTAACTTTATTAAAATAAACCATAGAGGAGGGGGCGGGACCAAGATGGCAGAGTGAGTAGTCTTCTTTGTCTCTCCTCCTTCGAATCTACAACTAATTGGACATTCACTGGTTAACAAAGGATATCCAGATAGCATCTCAAGACGCCTGAGAGACCCGTGCTGCTATACATCGGAAGGTGGACGGACTTCCCCCCAGGAGGAGGTGGAGATAGGTGAAAACTCTCCAACCCCGACCCCCAGACAGCCTAGTACCTGCAACAGGCTCTCTTCCAGTGGACTCCCCCATAGCATCGCCACGCACCAAGGGCAGGAGTGTGCACTCACTGGTGTAGTGACGGTGGAAATAGGTGACAACAGCCCTACCTAAGCCCCCCGCGATTACACCTAAGCCCAGGGGAAACTCCACGGTCCTGCACCCGCCGGCAGGGAAAGCTTCTGCTTGCCATTAGCAGGGAGGCCCCACCTAGCATTCGAAACACCGGGAAGCTCCCAGGGAGCGGATTCCCCAGCAGGGCACCAGCCCACCAGCCGCTGCCAGGCTCACGGACTCTGGTTATGCATGGGACAGTGCAAGAGGTGCCCAGAGTTCCCGTGGACATGCTTGGGGGCTGGGTAGAGCTCCAGAATCCGGCTCTGCGGCCCAGGGGGAAACTCCAGGGTCCCACACCCACCAGCAGGGAAGGCCTCTGCTCGCCATTAGCAGAGAGGCCCTTCCCGGCATTCAGAACACCGGGAAGCTCCCAAAGAGTAGAATCCCCGGCAGGGCAGCAGCCCACCAGCCGTTGCCGGGCCCACAGTCTTCAGCTGTGCCCAGGACGGTGCAAGAGGTGCCCAGAGTTCCCATGGGCGTGCTTGGGGGCTGGGTGGAGCTCCAGCACCTGGCTCTGAGGCCCAGGGGGAAACTCCAGGGTCCCGCACCACTGGCAAGGAAAGCCTCTAGTCGCCATTAGCACAGAGGCCCTGCCCAGCATTCAGAACACCGGAAAGCTCCCAAAGAGCAGAATTCCCCACAAGGCAGCAGCCCGCCAGCTGCTGCCGGGCCCAGAGACTCTGGCCGTGTCCCAGACAGGGCAAGGGGCTCCCAGAGATTCCGTGGGAGTGGTTTGGGGTTGGGTGGAGCTCCAGTGGAACAGCTATGTGGCTCAGGGGGGAACTCCAGGTTCCCACAGCAGCCTCAGCAAAAGCCTCTGCACAGCACTAGTGGAGAGGTCCTGACCAGCAATCACAAGGCTGGAAGGCCCTGGGGCAAAAGTAGCACAACTAGGTGAGCTAACCACAGACTGCAGAGGATACCCATAGCTCTGTTGGGACCTATAGTGGACAAGTGTGATCTTGTGGGCTCTGCCAGTGACAGAGCTGCGATTATAGGTGATCCTGCTCCCGGCTGCTGGGAAAGCCCATAACACCACTGCAGACCCCAAGGAGGGAGCGCGTCTAGGTGGTCTGCAACAGTAGGCACCAGCAGCCTGAGGCCCCCTTGCGATTGCCCCCACAACTGACAAGGGACCCCACAGGACCACTGTGACTACGAGGAGGGGCCCAGGTCCAGTCAGTAACAGCTGACAGGGTTCCTGGTTGGTGCAGTCTAAACAGCTGCTCCCCTCCACACCAGTTGCAACAAGTGGAAGCAGTGACTAAACTCTATCTCTAGGTGGAGGCATAAATCCATGCCATTAAGCAGTATGAAAAAATATATTAAATCCCCAGAACAGAAGGAAAATGATAAGTACCCAGAAAACAATCCCAAAGACAATGAAATCGATAACCTAAATGACGATGATTTCAAAACAGCCATTATTAAAAAACTCAATGAGTTAAAAGAGAATTCAGATAGACAACTCAATGAGTTCAGGAGCTATATCACAAAAGAGCTTGATACTACAAAGAAGAACCAATCAGAAATACTGGAGATGAAGAACACAGTGGAGGAGATTATGAAAAATCTGGACTCTTTGAACAATAGGGTTGATGATATGGAGGACAGAATTAGCAATTTGGAGGATGGGAATATAGAAATGCTGCAGTCAGAGGAGGAGAGAGAACTAAGACTAAAAAGAAATGAAGAAACTCTCCGAGAATTATCCGACTCAATTAGGAGATGCAACATAAGGATTATAGGTATACCAGAGGGAGAAGACAAGGAGAAGGGGGCAGAAGGCCTGTTCAAAGAAATAATGGCTGAGAACTTTCCAAACTTGGGAAGAGAGATGGAACTTCATGTGACAGAAGACAATAGATCTCCAAACTTTATCAATGTAAGAAGACCAACCCCAAGACATGTAGTAGTAAAGCTAGCAAAAGTCAACGACAAAGAGAAAATACTAAGGGCAGCCAGGCAGAAGAAAATAACCTACAAAGGAACCCCCATAAGGCTATCAGCAGATTTCTCAGGAGAGACCTTGCAGGCTAGAAGAGATTGGAATGAAATATTCAAAACTCTGAAGGACAAAAACCTGAAGCCAAGAATACTCTACCCAGTGAAAATATCCTTCAAATACGATGGGGAAATAAAAACTTTCCCAGATAAACAAAAGTTAAGGGAGTTCATTGCCACAGACCTCCTCTTCAAGAAATGCTCAGGAAGAACCTCATACCTGAAAAATCAAAGAAAGGAAAGGGGTTACAAAATCCAGAACAAAGGAGATAAGCAGAAGGACAAGAACAGAAAGTAGCAGCTCTCCATCAGAACAGGTTAGCAAAAGTTAAATAAAATATTAAAGATAAACAGAACAGAAACACCAAGAATAAATATAACCTAGTCATTTTAACCACAAACTCACAACACAAAAAGGAAGAGGAAAAAAAAAATCTGACAATAACAACCTAGAAGGGGAAGAGAAAAGGGATGGAAAGTTTTAATTTAAGGAAATAAGAGGCTATCAGAATAAGGACTATCTCATCTATGAGATGTGTTATACAAACCACCTGGTAACCATGAAACAAATAACAAGAATAAAGACACAAATTACAAATAAGAAGAAAGCCAGTACAGAAATTTACCTACTTGAATTAGGAATCCAAAAATCATGGGACGAGAAACAAAGGCAATGCAAAAGAACCAGAAAACAAGTGATAAAATGGCAGCAGTAGGCCCCCACGTTTCGATAATCACTCTAAATGTAAATGGATTGAACTCTCCAATCAAAAGACACAGAGTGGCAGGATGGATCAAAGAACAAGATCCAACAATATGCTGCCTACAGGAAACACATCTCAGCCCCAAAGACAGAGACTCAGAGTGAAGGGATGGAAGACAATACTCCAAGCCAATAATGAACAAAAGAAAGCAGGTGTTGCCATACTTATGTCAGACAAAGTAGACTTCAAAGCAAAACAGATAAAGAAAGACAAAGAGGGGCAGTATATAATGATAAAAGGGACACTCCACCAAGATGACATAACACTTATAAATATATACACACCCAACACAGGAGCACCAAAATTTGTGAAGAAACTATTAATAAAACTAAAAGGAGACATCAACAATACAATAATAGTAGGGGACCTCAACACCCCATTAACACCAATGGATAGATCATCCAGACAGAAAATCAACAAGGAAATTATAGAATTAAATGAAAAATTAGACTAGATGGACCTGATAGATATATATAGAACATTTCATCCAAAAACAGCAGGTTACACATTCTTCTCAAGCGTGCATGGAACATTCTCAAGGATAGACCATATCTTGGGAAACAAAACAAGCATCAATAAATTCAACAGGGTTGAAATAATATCCAGCATCTTTTCGGATCATAATGCTATGAAACTAGAAATGAACTACAAGATAAAGCTGGGAAAGGGGCAAAAATGTGGAGACTAGACAACATGCTACTGAACAATGGATTATTAAAGAAATTAAAGAAGAAATCAAATATTATCTGGAGACAAATGAAAATGAAAACACACCATACCAACTTATTTGGGACGCAGCAAAGGCAGTCCTAAGAGGGAAATTCATTGCAATACAGGCTCACCTCGATAATCAAGAAAAATCTTACATAAACAACCTCAAACGACACCTAACAGAATTAGAAAAAGACGAACAAACAAAGCCCAAAGTCAGTAGAAGGAGGGAAATAATAAACATTAGAGCAGAAAAAATGATATTGAAACAAAAAAGACAGTAGAAAGGATCAATGAAACAAAGAGTTGGTTCTTCGAAAAAATTAACAAAATCGATAAACCCTTAGCCAGACTCACTAAGAAAAAAAGAGAGAAGTCTCAAATAAATAAAATTAGAAACGAGAGAGGAGAAATCACAACAGATACCGAAGAAATACACAGGATCATAAGAGAATATTATGAAAAACTATATGCCAACAAATTGAACAACCTAGAAGAAATGGATAAATTCCTAGACTCATACAACCTCCCCAAACTGAATCAGGAAGAAACAGAGAATCTGAATAGACCAATCACAAGTAAAGAAATAGAAACAGTAATCAAAAACCTCCCCAAAAATAAGAGTCCAGGACCAGACAGCTTCTCTGGAAAATTCTACCAAACATTCAAAGAAGATTTAATACCTATCCTTCTCAAACTATTCCAGAAAATTGAGGAAGATGGAACACTCCCTAACACATTCTATGAAGCCAACATCACCCTGACCCCCAAACCTGACAAGGACAACACAAAGAAGGAAAACTACAGGCCAATATCACTGATGAACATAGATGCAAAAATCCTCAACAAAATTTTGGCAAACCGAATACAGCAATACATCAAAAAGATTATACACCATGATCAAGTGGGATTTATACCAGGGACACAGGGATGGTTCAACATCTGCAAGTCAATCAATGTGATTCACTACATTAACAAAACGAGAAACAAAAACCACAAGATCATCTCAACAGATGCAGAGAAAGCATTCGACAAGATCCAACATCCATTTATGATAAAAACCCTCAATAAAATAGGTATAGAAGGAAAGTACCTCAACATAATGAAGGCCATATATGACAAACCCACAGCCAACATCATACTCAACGGACAAAAACTGAAACCCATCCCTCTCAGAACAGGAACAAGACAAGTGTGCCCACTTTCACCACTCTTATTCAACATAGTACTGGAGGTGTTGGCCAGAGCAATTTGGCAGGAAAAAGAAATAAAAGGAATACAAATAGGCAACGAAGAAGTAAAACTCTTGCTGTTTGCAGATGATATGATCTTATATATAGAAAACCCCAAAGAATCCATAGGAAAACTATTAGAAACAATCAACAGCTACAGCAAAGTTGCAGGGTATAGAATCAACATACATAAATCAGTAGCATTTCTATATGCTAACAATGAACTAACAGAAAAAGATCTCAAGAACTCAATCCCATTCACGATTGCAACAAAAAGAATAAAATACCTTGGGATAAATTTAACCAAGGAAGTGAAAGATATATACAACAAAAAATACAAGACTTTCTTAAAAGAAATCCATGATGACATAAAGAGATGGAAAGACGTTCCATGCACATGGATTGGAAGAATAAACATAGTTAAGGTGTCCATACTACCTAAAGCAATCTACAGATTCAATGCTATCCCAATCAGAATCCCAATGACATTCTTTACAGAAATTGAACAAAGAATCCTAAAATTCATATGGGGCAACAAAAGACCCCGAATTGCTAAAGCAATCCTGAGAAAGAAGAACAAAATTGGAGGCATCACAATCCCTGACTTCAAAGCATACTACAAAGCTACAGTAATCAAAACAGCATGGTACTGGTACAAAAACAGATGCACAGATCAATGGAACAGAATTGAAAGCCTAGAAATAAAACCACACATCTATGGACAGCTAATCTTCGACAAAGGAGCTGAGAGCATACAATGGAGAAAAGGAAGTCTCTTCAACAAATGGTGCTGGGAAAACTGGACAGCCTCATGTAAAAGAATGAAAATTGACCATTCTTTTTCACCATTCACTAAAATAAACTCAAAATGGATCAAAGACCTAAAGATTACGCCTGAAACAATAAGTCTTCTAGAAGAGAATATAGGCAGTACACTCTTTGACATCAGTTTCAAAAGAATCTTCTCGGACACCATAACCCCTCACATGAGGGAAACAATAGAAAGAATAAACAAATGGGACTTCATCAGACTAAAGAGCTTCTTCAAGGCCAGGGAAAACAGGATTGAAACAAAAATACAGCCCACTAATTGGGAAAAAATATTCACAAGTTATTTATCTGACAAAGGGTTAATCTCTATAATATACAAAGAACTCACACAGCTCAACAACAAAAAATCAAACAACCCGATCAAAAAATGGGCAGGGGACGTGAACAGACATTTCTCCACAGAAGATACACGGATGGGCATTAGACACATGAAAAGATGCTTATCATCACTAATCATCAGGGAAACGCAAATCAAAACTACACTAAGATATCACCTTACACCTTTTAGAATGGCAAAAATATCCAAAACCAAGAGTGGCAAATGTTGGAGAGGCTGTGGAGAAAAAGGAACCCTCATATACTGTTGGTGGGAATGCAAACTGGTGCAGCCACTATGGAAAACAGTATGGAGACTTCTCAAAAAGTTAAAAACAGAAATACCTTATGACCCAGCCATCCCACTACTGGGTATCTATCCTAAGAACCTGAAATCAGCAATTCCAAAAGTCCCATGGACCCCTATGTTCACCGCAGCATTATTCACAATAGCCAAGTCATGGAACCAACCTAAGTGCCCAGCAACTGATGATTGGATAAAGAAGATGTGGTATATATATATATACAATGGAATACTACTCAGCCATAAAAAAGGACAAAGTCGTCCCATTCACAACAACATGGATAGACCTTGAGGGTATTATGTTGAGTGAAATAAGCCAGACAGAGAAAGACGAACTCTGTATGACTCCACTCATAGCTGGTAGTTAACATACAGACAAAGAGAACTGATGGGTGGTTACCAGGGGAAAGGGGGGGTCGGGGGAGGGCACTAAGGGTGAAGTGGTGTACCTACAACATGACTAATAATAATGTACAACTGTAATTTCACAAGGTTGTTAACTATCATAATCTTAATAAAATAAATAAATAAATAAATAAACCATAAAGTATCTTCATTTTTTTCCTTCAAACTAAGGAATTGGCTTTGAATATCTTTCCAATTTCTAAATGGCTATGTATATATACATACATAATGGCTCATGTGGAAAACGTGTCCATATATAATGGAAAGCTTATGTGACAGATTAGGCCCAACCCAAACTTGAAATAAGTTTTATGACTATTCAGAGCAATTAGATTTATTCCTCTTTTTTTCTATGCTTTTAATAAATTACATTTTTCTAAGTATAAAAGCAATTCAGTATAAGTTATATAAAATTAAAATACCGAAGTATATAATGTAGAAAACTAAAGTCCCCCAAGAATCACTGTCAGTCCTTTGATGCATATTTGTCCATCCTTTAATATATATTACATATAAAAATGTATGTATACATCTATATAAAAATCTAGTAACAAGATTACACTTACTAAATTTACACAGATGAGGTTATATTATATTTTTTCCCTGCAATTTGCTTTACTCATTAACACTGCTGTCTTTCAGACACTGTACCACATCAGCAAATGCAGCTCTAACTCAGTCCTTTTGTTGGCTACATAAATACTCCTTTTAAGGACTACGTAAGTAACATGGGCATCAGGATAATTTTGTCTTTGTTATAATGTTCTCTATGTTACTGAAGGTAATACATATAGTATTACCATTAACATTCATACATATCTTTATAACAATTGTGCAAATGTTGTTTGGGAAAAATTCTTAGAAATGTTAGTTGGAAGGTATGGAGCAGGTTCAACTACAAGGGACATTGCCAAACTGCTCTTCAAAGCATTTACCATCCTGCCATAATCAGCATATGAGAGCATCCATTTCTCTACACCCTCATCAATACTAAATATTGCCAAACTTTGACATTTTTGCTAATGTCACAGGTGAAAAATACATATTGGTCTTGGGGCTGGCCCCGTGGCCGAGCGGTTAAGTTCGCGCGCTCCGCTGCAGGCGGCCCAGTGTTTCGTTGGTTCGAATCCTGGGCGCGGACATGACACTGCTCATCAAACCACGCTGAGGCAGCGTCCCACATACCACAACTAGAAGGACCCACAACGAAGAATATACAACTATGTACCGGGGCGGGGGGCTTTGGGGAGAAAAAGGAAAAAATAAAATCTTTAAAAAAAAAAAAAAAAATTGGTCTCTTCTACTTGTGTCTGTAAATCGTCTATTCATATCCTTTGTTTTTTTGTATTTTTTCCTATTGAGTTGTTTTTTAATTTTCTTATTTATGGGATCTCTTTATATCTTATGACCTTAATAGCCCTTTCTCAGTTAGTTCTGCTGTAAATAATTTCTCCCAGTTTATCATTTGTCTTTTAAACTTTGTCCTTCATTGCAGAGAATCTTAAATTATTATGTAGTCAAGTGTAGCTTTTATGGTTTGGAAAGGCCTTCTTTATCATCAGCATAGTTTTTAAAGTTCTCTTTTATTTACTTTTTATCCTTTCATTTTTTTTTTCATATTTAGTTCTTAAATCCACCATCCTGAAATGTTTTTGCATCAGATATAAAGCAGAGATCTAATACTTTTTTCCCCAGATGGATCATTAACCAGTCTGGCTCCTTTTATTAATTAATTCATCTTTTTTATTTGAGATGCCACTTTTATCTTATACCCAACTTTACCCATATGCATTTCCCTATACATCACCATATATGGAGACTTGTTTTTAGTCTGTTCATCTACTGGTCGTATTGCTCCTCCTTTTCTTTTTTCCTAATATAATTTTGTAATAAATCTTAATATTTTATATGACATATCTCCTGTTATAGTTCTTTTGCTGTTGTCGGTTGAATGTTGTTTCTTTAATAAAAATCCCACATCCTTGATATTATTATCATATCAGTGTTTCTTTTCTTTAATCTAATTATGGACTTTGGGCAATGCCTTCCATTAATATGTGCATTTTTTTTCTATTTTACTGCACTTTTTCAAACCCCTTTCACACTCACCTCCTTTTACTGTTATAATTATACTTTGATGTAGACTAGGCAGATGTTATTATTTTCATTGTTCAGATGAAGAAATTAAGGATCAAAGCTAACTTGTCTAAAATCACACATCCAGGAAGCGGTATAACAAGAACTAAATTCTAAATCTCTGATGCTTCCTCTGGGGGTATTTCCTCTCTCCATGGTGTGGTGGCCGTGAAAATGCACCTCTCAGCTTTTCTGTTGGGAGGAGCACAGTTGAGTGAGCTTCCAAGCTGCTGCTCCTCTTGATGCGCCAGAGGCTGAGGTCATGCTGCCCCAGCCAGTGATTGAGCACTGTGCCATATTATTGCAGGCCATTCCTGCGCGATATGGGTTTTCTCTTACAGGTGATGTTGGCTTAATGACTCACCAGTGGTCTAGCCAAACCTTCATTGGAACTGCCCTGCAGTCTAGAGGTTCTCCATGCACAATCCTCCTCTCTCCACAGGTGTCAGAGCTTCATGATGGTCTGAAGGTGCTCGCTGCCATTTCCAGCTCCCTCATCTTCATCTTTCACGAGCACTCCTCCTAATAAATCTCTCTCTCGCTCTTTCTTTTACATCTTTAATCTGGTTTTGGAGAACCCTAATTAACAAACATGGAGCCCTCGATTTTTGTAGTTTTTTTTAAAAAAAAAATATACTTAAAAAGGGCCTGCCCTGGTGGCCTAGTGGTTAAGTCTGGCACGCTCCACTTTGTCAGTCCAGGGTTAGGTTCCCCAGCACAGACCCACACCACTCTTCTACCAGTGGCCATGCTGTGACAGCGGGTCACATACGAAATAGAGGAAGATTGGCAACAGATGTTAACTCAGGGTGAATCTTCCTCAGCCAAAAAAATATATATATATCCCCAAGATGTCTAGGTTTTTTCAGAGTATTAACTTTTTCTAAATAAATTTTAACATCAAATTATCAAATCACTCCTCTCAGCCTCTACCAAGTGATAAAAATTACGTAGGAATTTTTATTAGAATTTCTTTAAATATTTATACTAACTTTGAGAGAACTGCTATCTTTACACTATGAGGTATTCCTGTGTAGGAATATTGAATAGTTTTCCGTTATTCAGATCTCTTATATATTTTTAATTTTTTTAATTTTTTTCTTTTTTCTCCCCAAGGCCCCCCAGTACATAGTTGTATATTCTTCGCTGTGGGTCCTTCTAGTTGTGGCATGTGGGATGCTGCCTCAGCGTGGTTTGAATGAGCAGTGCCATGTCTGCACCCAGGATTCGAACCAACGAAACACTGGGCCGCCTGCAGCAGAGCACGTGAACTTAACCACTCGACCACGGGGCCGGCCCTGGATCTCTTATATTTTATATAAGGGAAGTTTTTATATCATTTCCAGTTAGGTGTTATATATTCTTTGTGATGCTCCATCCTGTTTTTTATAGTTTTTCGTCCTATTGTGAATGGGCTCTTTTTGCTCGATTACATTTTCAGTTTATTAATAATACAGAGAAAAGCTATTGATTTCTCCATATTTATACTGTATTCTTTCATTCTACTGAATTCTAATGGTTTTTTGGTGATTTTCCTTGGATCTTCTAGTGGACATGCGTATTATCTGCAAATAAAAGCAATTTTGCTCTTTCTTTTGAATATTTTACACCTCATTTCCCTTTCTTGCTTTGTGTCTTGGTGAACACCAGCAAACAGTACTGAATAAACCTGTGAAGACAGGAATCTTTATCTGGTTTCTGACTCTAATTGGAATATCTCTAGCATTTCACCTTTAAATATCAATTTAATTTGGTTTCTTATGGATGCTGTTGATCATATTGATATTTGGAATGGCTTCTGGATTTTACCAAATGCTATATTTTTTAGCAACTATCTGGATATTGTATTTTTCCCCTCAAGACTAAAATAACTTTGAAATTCTGCCACATACAATACTTAGTAATGGTATATTAAAAAAAGAAAAAATATATATGTATATTTGAATCAACTCTCAAATTTAGTTAGAATTTTTACATCTGTTTTTATAAGCATGTTTTTCTATAGTTCTTTTTTCTTGTATTCTTTCAAGTTTGGGTATCAGTTATGTTTATTTAATAAAATATATTGATAATCTTGACTTTTTCTTATATTATTACATACTTTAAATAAAATAGAAGTTATTTGTTTCTTGAATGTTGAGGAAAACTGTTTTGCAAAATCATCTGAGTCTATACCATTTTGGAGGAAGTATATTTTTAACTTTATTTGCAATTTATTCTATGGTCATTAGATTTCTTCTTCCAGATTTTACACTTCTTTTTGGTTGAGTATTAGCAATTGTACTTATATCTATTTTATCTTGACTTTAAAATTTACCAGCATAAAATTGACACAGGAATCTTTTATATTTTTTAAGAAGCTTTTCTCATTCCTATATTGTTGATTTGTATTTTTCCTCTCAATAAGACTTGTCTATTTATTTATTAATGTCTATTTATTTGGTCTTTTCAAAGAACCAGTTTTGGCTTAATTCATCAATTCTACTTTAGTTGTCATTGCTGTTGCTTTGTTTTGTTTTCTGATGCATTTATCTCTACTTTCATCATTAGTAATTCCTTCCTTTTAATTTGTTGTTCTTTTTCTATTTTGTGAATTGAATGTTTTGTTTATATTATAATATTTCTTGCTCACTTATGAAAGAACACAAGGCTATGAATTCTTCTGAGATTATAGTTATGGCCTTAGCCCAAAGTGATGATTTATAGCATTCTCATTGTCATTTATTTCATAATAATCTCAAATTTCCTCTTTATCCAAATGTTATTTAGATGATCTTTTAATATTTTCAAATGGTTAGATTTTGTTATCTGCTGAGTGTTAATTTCTAGTTTTAATGCATGGTGGTTGGAAAACATGACTATATTATTTCTTCTTTTTGGGGTCCTTTAAAATTATCTCTATACGTTCACTAGTTTTGACTTGAGATAAGTCCTCCTAAAAAAATCTCTTCCCAGATATGCATGGATTCTGATTTCAAGGACATCAAAATAAAGTTTACAAAGTCTGAATGTACTGAATATTGCTTGAGAAAAAACTATTCATCACACTTGTTAAGGAATGGCAAGGCACCTTTTATTTAGGGGGGGCTATTGTGATAGGTACAGGCATTACTACAATGGGATTTTTGGAGTAGGAGAGAGAGATTGGACTCAACACCAAATACAACAGGGAAAAGTGGAAATTTACAGCCAAGGAGCAAGATGTGGGGCCTGTGGATAGAAAATAAGTAAGAGGATACGTCAGGGGTAGGGGGGATAAATGACCTAACAGGGTTCTTGCTGTAGGCAGGTCACGGTGATCAGACATCAGCTGGGGGATGGTGGAGGATAAGGAACCATCAGATATGGAGGGTGGTCAGATAGCAAGGGTTGGGGATCCTGGCTAAGCTGACTCAGCAAGATTCTCACTCAAACTGGGTGATGCAAAGATGGACACGCAAGGATAAAAGTCAAGGCCTAGTTGGGAAGAGAATTCAGAGGAGCCTGACTAGAGTTTGGTCAAAGAAAGACTCTTTGTTGATACTCTCTCCACTGTTTCCCTCTATTGTTTTAAGTCAATTGATTATGAACCAGAGATAATGTGACCTTTTTATTTCTCAAAGCCCTCTTTCAAATCAATGTCACAATTCTTTTGGTTTGTATTGTTCTAAAATAGTTCACTCAACTTGGCAGGGACCAGTCTTGCCATTTGCAGTTGGACTTCTCTCTTCAGAGAGGGCATGAAATATGTCTCTGTACACTTGGACAGGTATGAAAGGAAATAGGTAAATCTTAGGAGTGTGATCTTAAACAACTTAATTTTCTTTAAAATTTGAAGAACGAGAAAGCAACTGCATTTCACATAAAGTGAAAGATTAAGCTGAAAGCTCGTTTACATTGTTTTGCAACGTGAGTTAAATGATACTAGACGGAAGTCACGATCTGACATCTCAAGGTGGAGGGTTTCTGGTCTGAAGCTGGTATGTGAAACTCCCCTGTAGCTGAAATTACTCTCGAAAGACTAAAAGATGGCGGAACTCACTGCTACCAGTGCCCACCTCTGGGGAGAGGAATAGGAGTTAGAGGCAGAAAGAAGGGGGAATTTCACACTGTGTTCTGAATAGTTTTATATTGTAGGAATCCTTGACAATAATACTGTATGCATGTATTACTTAGTTTGTAATTTTAAGGAACAAAATTACTGTGAACATTACCTTTGACTTTTTAGATGACATACAACTTTACTCTAAATCCACAGCAACCAGTTACCCCCTCCCCACACACCTAGCACTATGACAGCAGAAAAAGCATCAGATAAAGTAGTTAACATTTGGAGCCATAATACATAAAAATACATATTTTTAAATATTCTAGAATCATATTTAGTGCCATGAGATGCTCCTGATGGAACGTGGGAAACAAGACCTCAACCATCTTAGGGGTTTTTTTCTTTTTCTTTTTTTTGGTGAGGAAGATTGGCCCTGAGCAAACATCTGTTGCCAATCTTCCTCTTTTGCTTGATGAAGATTGTTGCTGAGCTAAAACCTGTGCCAATCTTCCTGTATTTTATGTGGGATGTTGCCACAGCATGGCTTGACAAGCAGTGCTAGGTCTGCTCCTGGGATCCAAACCTGTGAACCTTCCCACACCTGTAGAACCAATTTTGTGAATTAAGCTGCCTCTGTTCAAGATCTGAGCATGGCTTCTGTTTTCCTGAATGGGATTCTTCCGACTCCTTGTGGCTATACTCCTGTAAATTAAAAATGCTTCGGATGTCCGCCAAAGTAGGATGTTGCAGCTTTACGCTATGAGGTAGTTTCAAGAATTACCCAATGAAACTTTTTTCAAAAGATGCATGATAGACACGTCCCTTAGGAACAGCGTTCCTCAATCCATAAAGAAAGGAAGAAAGAAAGGGAGCAGGGATCATGAGGATGAGACTAGAGGACAGAGTTCCCTGGGTTCCAGGCTCACCCCCCTATCCAAACTCACAGCTGATTTGCATTAAAGTGTTGTCATCCTCTAAGCTTTACTCATTGTAGGTAAATTTATCTCTGTGACTTCTACCCCCTTAGTTAGATACAAATATTGAAAACGTCACCTCTCGTACATAGTATCCAGGTTAATCTACTAAAATTTATGAAGTGGCTTTCAATTTTTTTTTTTTTTTGGCTTTCAAAATTTTTAAAGAAATTGGAGGACAACTAAATCCCTATCCTGAAAAAATTGAGAAGGTCCATGGTAAGGGATAAAATTTCAGCCTATTTGGTCAGTCATGATTTTAAAGGAGGATAATATTAATAAAATAACAACTAAACCTAATATTTATTGAGCTCTTATTATGTCAGGCACTATGCTTTGAGCCTTACATATATTATACCAGTCAATTTTTATTACAACCTATAATGTATCCTATGAAATAGGAACTATTATTATTCTCATTTTCCAAATGAGGAAACAGAGCTATTAAGTAATTGGCCTAAGTGTACACAGGCTACTTTAAAGGTCAAAGTCACACAGGTTAAAGTCAATGATTGTCATGTTAACTATTATTAGGGGTGGATTAAATTAAAAATGTTGGGGAAGGCTTGGAAACTCTGACCCTAAAGAGGTAAAAGGTAGGAAGGAGTCCAGGATCCTAGTGTCCTATATTTTGGGGATTAGAATTTAAATTAGGTTACAATACAACGAGATTAATGACTATTTTGCCTCTTGAATTTTTATTTTTACTTTATTTTATTTATTCTTTTTTTTTTTTTTTTTTTTTGCTGAGGAAGATTTGCCCTAAGCTAACATCTGTGCCAATCTTCCTCTATTTTATATGCAGGTCAACACTACAGCATGGCTGCCGACAAGTGGTGTAAGTCCACACCCGGGAACCAAACCTGGGCTGCAGAAGCAGAGCACACCAAACTTAACCACGGAACCAGCCCCTTGAATTTTTATTTACTTATTATTCTCCATTCAAGAAGCAGCATAACATGGTCAAATTAGACACTGAGGTGCAATTTAGGCTTTGTCAACATAAGATGTGTGGCCTTGAGCGAGTTCTTCAACTTCTCTGGGTTCTCTTCTATGGAGTAGAGATAATAATACCACCTACATCACAGGGTTGTTGTAGGAGTCCCATGAGACAACCATATAAAGCACTCAGGAATCCCAGATAATTTCTACAGCAGTGAACAATGACAGGAGGAAGAGTAAGAGCAGTGATTTTGCTCACTAAAATATCGAGATATTTGAAAAGCAGGATGGTCTCTGAAACAAAAACTTTCTCCCCAACATTATATGTGGATTTCAGACTAGTTCCATGTTTTTTTTTTTAAAGATTGGCTCCTGAGCTAACAACTGTTGCCAATCTTCTTTTTTTTTTTCCTGCTTTTTCTTCCCAAATCCCCCTAGTACATAGTTGCACATCTTTTTAATTGTGGGTCCTTCTAGTCGTGGCATGTGGGATGCTGCCTCAGCATGACCTGACAAGTGGTGCCATGTCTGCGCCCAGGATCCGAACCAGCGAAACCCTGGGCCACCAAAGCAGAGCGTGAGAACTTAACCGCTGGGCACGGGGCCGGCCCCGAGCCGTCTTACTGGGTGAAAATAATAATAATATAAGGTGGATTTCATCTATATGAATGATTTCCTCTGAGTAAGAATTACTTGAAGAGTAACCTCTAAGACCAACCCGCAGACCTGGAAAGTGATTAAGAGGGATATATAGCAGTTTCTAAATAAAAAGAACAGGGAGACCAATAAATAATTATTTTTAAAATGGATTTTTTAAAAAAGGAAAATGGAGAGGCTGGACCCGTGGCTGAGTGGTTAAGTTCGTGCGCTCCGCTGCAGGCGGCCCAGTGTTTCGTTGGTTCAAATCCTGGGCTCGGACATGGCACTGCTCATCAAGCCACGCTGAGGTGGTGTCCCACATGCCACAACTAGAAGGACCCACAATGAAGAATATGCAACTATGTACTAGGGGGCTTTGGGGAGAAAAAGGAAAAAAACAAAATATTTAAAAAATAAATAAATAAAAGGAAAAAATATTTTTAAAAAAAGAAATGAAAAAAGGCAAGATATAGAATAGTGTGAGATATATGCTGCTAACATCTAGGTAAAAAAGCAGAATGAAAAAATATATATTTGCTTGAATATTCATAAAATATCTCTGCATAGAGATGCAAATACTGGTTATATTGATTTCTTCTGGAAAGGAGAACTGACTGGCTATTGAATAGCAATGGAAGGGAGGCTGGTCATTGCACACCTTTTTATAACTTATGAATTTTGAGCCATAGAAATATATTATCTATTGAAAAAATAATGTAAAATAAAGAAAAGAAATTCAACATTAAGGAAGTAGAAGAAAACTAACATTACTGGGTGCTAACTATGTGCTAGATAGATTTTTTTTAATGTGGTAAAATATGCATGACACGAAATTTTCCATTTCAAGCATTTTTAAGAGTACAGTTCAGTGGCATTAAGTACATTCACATTGTTGTGCTACCATCACCATCATCCAGCTCCAGAAGTTTTTCTTCATCTCACATTGAAACTCTGTACCCCTAGAGGAAGCTGGATTTTGTAAACTCAATCCTCAAAATAATCCTGTGAGGGATGGATGAAGAAATAGGCTCAGGAAGATTAAGTCAATCGCTTAGGACAACACAGAGGACTGACAGGGCTCCTCCTCACTCCTCAAACTCCTCTGAATGGTGGGAGGAGAATTAGCTTCTAGGGAGCCGTGCAGTGGCGGTGGCGGGGGGGGGGGGGGGGGGGGGGGGGGGGCATGGGGTGGGGGGTGCTGGAGGGGTGGAGGCTGGCTTTGGGCCCTTGCCTCCTGCTGTGTCATCCACTCCCAAGCACCAGTGCTCCAAGTTCTTTTAGGAAACTTGACAACTTGTGCTCTGGTAACCTGTAGGTTATAAAAAAAGCATTTGACTCAGTGCTGCTGGAGAAAGTTTAATTGCCCTTTAAAAGTGGGCTCTGCAGAACGGACTGTGAAAATACACCATGGTGTACAAAGGTACCCCACGCCGGGCTTTTAGATGTGCCTTCGAATCATTTCAGTGTAGACAGATTTATTGGACACCACGTCAGGAAGTTCCTATTCAAAGGGCACCTGCAGAATGATACGGCACAACAAAAATAGGAGAAAAGAATGACTCTTCCCCGCTAACAGAAGGAAATTTCTAGCAGGGTAAGCCAAGCTGAACGGATGTAAAAAACAAGAATCAGTTTGACCTTATCTTTGAGCAACAGAAAACAGTGAACTGAACTGAGAAGCCTGCTGACTTATCTACCATTTTGATGAAATGCATGATCAAATAGCCAACAATTATGCTCAAACTGGTGCACATTCTTTCTTCATGACGTTGTGATGTGAGTTATTGCTTTCCACCCTATCAGTCACTTGGTCTCGCCCTCCCTCACTCCCACATCTACGAGAAGTGATTCACATTTTTGTTCTCATATGATTACTCAACAGTGTTGAACATACTGTAGCACAACCTGCTAACTGAGGTTACTCTTGGATGTCGACTCCTTTTCTGAGAATCAAAATGCGCATTAGGAGTTGAGGGCACTTTATGTTTGACTGTGTTCAGGTTTGCCTAATTATCCTAGACTTTATGTCACACATTCAATTTAGAGAACAAAACTAATAGCTGCTGGTAATGCCCATAGATAAAATACTTGCATAATTTTTTTTGATCATATTTAACAATGTAGGGAGTCCAGAACCAATAATTTGAAAATCTGGTCCTACACATAGCTATGTCATCCAAAATGGCAAGGTAGCAAATCTTCTGGAAAAAAAGAAGGGTTCCTATTTCAAAGGACAGAAAGGGAGGCTGTTACCTGTATCCCGATAGAGAGGCATCGATTTTTCTTAAAGTGATCCTTCTTCCTGTCCTCCGTGGTGACGGTGGCTATGGTGGTCGTGGTGGTGACGGTGGCAGGGTTGTTGCCCATGTGTTGGCTTGCAGGGCCGTGGATCTGGGCATTTGCGGCTTCGATGGCGGCTGTCAGAGCCTTCATACTGTCCAGGCTCTCCGTGGAGTTGCTCAGTCCAGACTGGCTGATAATATCTCCTCGCTGGCCCTGTCCGTCCATGTAGGCATCCTGGGCAGACTCTGTGCTACTCTGGGCTGTGATAGAAATGAAAGGTTTCGTGGTAGTTCTGGGTGGGACTGGAGGTGGTGTCTTCTTATATGTTGTAATGCAAGATGACACTGGAAGACAGTGAAAACAAAGACACTGTGATTTCTGCATGGGTTGTAATTTCCGATATTGTAACTGACATCCATTGGAAATTAGGGCACATGAAACACACGAAGAAGACATTTAACATGAGAACAAGTTTGTTGATAGGCTAAGCGAGATCCCTGCTTAGGGGGGATATTTGGGCCTCCTAAGAGAGGTGACACTCCCCCCCCCCCCCAAAATAGAGAGGAAAAAGACTGGAAAACACCAACCTCCCAGATGGAAGTTGCTGAAACGGAAATTCATATGAATCGACATAAAATAGACATGATTAGCCTTGTGTAGATTCTTCCCAGGCAACAGTGCACCCTGAGAGATAATATATACACATGCGTAAGTCCACAGTAGTGCCTGCCTTCTCAGCACAATATTAAATATAGCTAATGTCAAACACGGGAACTCACCAGAGAAGATTCTGATGGTTGGTAATAAACATTGAAAAAAGAAAAGGGAAAGCGAAGAGGTTGTGAGTGTGTGTTCTCATCCTAATAGCAGTACCAAGTGCCTGGGGTGGAGGCGGAACTTTGTTCTGAATTTTTCTGTTGTTGTTTCTGAGCAGAACGACCCACTAAGAGGGAATACACTGTATAAGAGTATCCTACTGTAAAACAAATGTGCACACTAGTTTATACATCAGTGTGTGTGTGTGAGCCTACTCCCCAAAGGGCTGTCCTTCAGGGCGAAGGGATCAACTCAACAGCCTGAATCTGTGCCGTGAGGTGACCCTCCCTGTTTATTCCGGGTCCTCCCTGAGGCTTCAGCTGAAGCAGCCTCAAGACCCTCTCTCCAACATTGTAACCCTGAGGGTCTTGAAGAAGCGTTACCCACTGGTTTTCTGCTTTCCATTTGTGGGGCACAACGTAGGAAAATACAGATCAAAAAGAATGATTAAGTTTCCAGGGGGAATTCCCTCGCAGTGAAGAACAATTCCTTAACCAGCTTCCTAAAGGCTTATTTTGTCCCCTTAAAAACTGATTCAAAACTCTTGTGTTTCCATCACTTTCTCCCCAACCCTGTCTCCCTCCATTCATGCCTTTTCCACTCAGCTGGCCTCACTGTTGTTACCATAAATCAGCTCATCCTGACCATACAATCCTGACTCCCTGCCTATGGTTCCAGCTGCCACTTGGGCCATCTCGCTGAAGGAAATACTCTCTTCGATATTTAGGATGCTTCCTGAGGCCACTCAAAGGAAGCATCCTATAATGAACAATAAACAGAAGGATCCTATTATGCTGTCCTGCTGTTCCACTGCCCTGTGATTTGGAGTAATTTCCTTAACCATAAAAGAGATAGGGACAGAAATGTTTGGCTGCTTCCCAGGAATTGCCCAATTTGAAAGAAAGGAAGACACAGATGTCACATTACAATATCATTTGTGCTCCGCGGGGTGCGTGTTAATATAAATAATACAAATGTAGCCACCTCTCAGTTACCTAGGATGGATGTCTGGCAGAGGCTCATGGCAGGAAAACCTTCTATTTAAGCTTATTGCATAAAACAAACCTCTTTACATTTGAACAGAGCTCAGCAATAAGCAGTCCCAAGAGGGAATGGGACCAGTGGAGGCTCACAGACCCTCAAGGTGCAGAGCCAGGAGCAGAACCCGTCTGGCCTCAGGTTCTCCCACTCGACCACCGGGATGCTTTGGGCTAAGTAATGCAAGTCCGGGCATTGTTGATATTTCACCTCACTCAATTTAGTTTCAGGCGCCATAATCACATGGAGCTATTTTCTGCTTCCCAAGAAGGTTCAAACAGGACAGCCCTGCTCAGGATGATGCTCAGTCTCTGTCATTCATCTGAAGACCAGAGCCAGTGGGAGGGGGATACTGACTGTCTATTCAAATCTAATGAAACCAGGTCATTTCATTACCTCTCCTAAGACAAGTCTTTACAACGTGAACTCATTGTTTTGTTCAAAATACACTCTCAGGACATTTGGCCCACTAGATTCCAAAGAAACTAAATGCCACATTTTAATATCAAATGGCTGATCTTTCGGATATTTACTGCTTGTTAGTTACCCTTAATTTCTTCTTTCAGTGTGGATAATCAAAGTTGGACAATGCAGCCAAATATAGTATCATTTCATTTGCTGTGATTTATAGCAAAAAGGCTGCCGTGATGTGATGTGTGATATGGAGGTGGAGGGGTCACATTACTTCCAGGGTAATGACTGAACTTGGGGACACTCCTTGGGGCCAACTGCAATTTGGCGCCATCTGATGGCTATTGTCAGCTCCTCTTCAACATCAATAGGGATTACTAGGTATTTGGCTCAACCAGGACTTGCAGGACAGCAGCAACAATGCTAGAAGTACATGACAGGGAGACGGGACAGGGAGAATACTGGGGACACGACTTCCTCAACAGGCTGGCCCAGCCCCAATGCTCCAAAGAGGTAAGAATTCGAGATTGCCTCACTTCGAATTAGGGATCCAAATAGAGGACAGGAACCAGTGGCCATGGTATTATAGCCCAAGCTTTCTTATGAGATTTTATGGCAGTGTGGAGCTGGGCACAATTCTGCCAGAGTCATACACAAAGAAGCACCAACAGTCAGTTATCAATAGGAATTTAAAAGGAATTCAAATCTTTAAGATTGCTTTTTTTTTGGAGGAAGATTAGCTCTGAGCCAACATCTATCACCAATCCTCCTCTTTTTGCTGAGGGAGATTGGCCCTGAGCTAATATCTGTGTCCATCTTCCTCTGTTTTATATGTGGGACGCCTGCCATAGCATGGTTTGATAAGCAGTGCATAGGTTTGTGCCCAGTACCTGAACTGGAGAACCCCGGGCCACCAAAGCAGAGCATGCAAACTTGACCACTGTGCCACCAGGCCAGCCTCAAGATTGCCTTTTGAAGGAGAAGAAAGGAGATCCAACATACTACTCACTTCTCAGAATCCCCTTGCTTCCCTTGCGCCAATTCTTTTACGTCCGAGGCTGCTCCAGAAACATATTCAAGTAAATCCCCCACTTCTTCCCAGCATCACTCTTTCCCAGCTTTGCAGGCTAAATCCTAAACTCTTTCTTCTCTCCTAAGTTTGTTTTTTTTTTTTTTTAATTCTACTCTCAGGATTCAGCAGCGTGAATGATTTAGACCTCCACTGAGGTCTGAGTGCCAGGAGGCATGGAGCAGAGTGAGGCTCAGGAGGGTGAAACACAAGTTAATAAATCTTGTCTGGTTAAGACAGAAAGAAAATGAGTGGTAGACAGTAAGTGAAACAGGTCATTTGTTGAAGAGTCACATTCTCAGAAAGGTTGGTTTAAACACACAAGAGCTGTGCCATCAGTGGACAAATTGATAAAGAAGACGTGGTACATATATACAAGGGAATACTACTCAGCCATAAAAAAGATGAAATCTTGCCATTTGCAACAACATGGATGGACTTTGATGTATTATGCTAAATGAAATAAGTCAGACGGAGAAAGTCAAATACCTTATGATTTTCCTCATAAGTGGAAGATAACAACAACAACAACAACAACAAAGAAACACATAGATAGGGGCCAGCCCGGTGATGCAGTGGTTAAATTCACATGTTCTACTTCAACGGCCCCGGGTTCGCCAGTTCGGATCCCGGGTGTGGACATGGCGCCACTTGTCAAGCCATGCTGTGGTAAGAATCCCACATATAAACTAGAGGAAGATGGGCACAGATGTTAGCTCAGGGCCAGTCTTCCTCAAAAAAAATAAAAAGAAAGAAAAAACAAACACATAGATACAGAGATTAGACTCATGGTTACCAGAGGGTAAAGGGTGGGGAGGAGGATGAAAAGGGTAATAGGGCACATGTGTACGGTGACAGATGATAATTAGTCTTTGGGTAGTGAACACGATGTAATCTAGAGAGAAATCGAAATATAATGATGTACATCTGAAATTTTTACAATGTTATAAACCAATGTGATCTCAATAAAATAAATAAATAAACCAAAAAAAAAAAAAGAGGAGAAAAAAGATACATTAGAAGAAATCTCTTGGATAAAAATTTGAAATTTTTTCTCAAAAAAACCCAGAATGCTCTTTTTATTTGAGTAGAACTTGAAAAAGAAATGACTTTGTATTTTGACCATTATTATTGCTTTCCTTGCCCTGATACATTTATTTGTTCATTTTAAATAAAAGGATATTTTTTCCTTCTCTGGTGCTGAGGGTATAGAACCCCAGCTCAAAGGTGGCCCAGAGGGCTCCCAGCTGTCTAGGAGAAGAGTGAGCAGGAGGAGTTCCAGGTTTGAATGGCGTCACTTTCATTGAGATGATACTACAGAGCACAGATGGGCCAGAGACTGGTTTTTACATTTGAGTTAGGAAGTTATTTTAAAAAAAAGTCACAGAGAAAACAAATGAGAACAAATTCCTATCCTATTTCAGCTTCTAGGTGACTGTTCATTCGATATTGTCTATATTTGCACAGAAAGATAATGCCAGTGTGGTAAGCCTCAGGAAGGCCTGTGCCAGGAATTATTCTCTTCTATTGTGGTAAATGTTTTCCGGAAGCATCTACACTCTCTTATCACTCTGGTGACCCTTTGTGATCAAGAGCACACATGTCAGGTGGCCATAAAACGGAGGTGGGATCAAACATTTTTTGTCAATACGTTCTTGCTGGCTAAGCTAATCAGTCACATACTACAAAGCTATGTTGAGGAATTATTTATCAGTTCTCGGTTACTGATTTTTGGAAATGCTTTCAAATATGAGAACAAGCCCACAAGGAACGACAAATAAAAACATGAACCAACAACAAAAGAATTCCAAAATATACATATACACAGAGTTGTACAGCAGTCAAGCAACACCTTTTTGATGTCAGTAAGTTATCCTAAGTCGTTAGTAACCACAAAGCAAGCTGCGATCTGATCTGATCGGTCTTCAGTAGCCGCAGGCTTCTACACAGAAGTCTTGCTCAAAGCTGTCTGGGATTTGCTGTGAGTTGTATCAGAGAGTCTGCTCTTACTGAGCTGAAGACCACCAGAGAGAGAAGGGGGCTGCCTCAACTCCCTGGCTAGTTTCTGTTGAGGGCAAAGGTCTCCGACTGGGTGATTTGGTCCAGCCAAAAAGCAGTTTAACAAACCCTCAAAAGGAAGTGCTTTATTAAAAGGGGGATTTAAAAAGCCGAATGGGGTTAACAGTAGGGTGCTAGAACCGGCTCTCGTTGCTAAAGTCGACTTTGCAAATCTCTGCCCAAGTCTGTGTTCAGCGACATTTCACTGATAGCTTGAAACTGACCTTGGTGCCAGTGTTTACACCATGGAAATTGACAGATGCTGTAAGTAAGTAGGTGTCTCCCCAGAGAGCCACCGTTAAGCATTTCCGGCACACCTCTGCCCGCAGAGTCGTGCTACTCAAAATGTGGTCCACAGATAGATGTCGATTCACAAAGTATTTGATGGGTGTGTAGTGAGATACAGTGTGAAAATTGAGAGTAAGCTTTTTGGCACTTGTATAGCAATTTCACAGAATATTTTGTCGGTTGAACCTACAAAAAACCGTGGGCTGGTTTTTTGTGCACCTGGGTTTTTTTATTTTCCTTTTTCTAATAATTCATTTTTATTGCATTTTACCAAAGTATTGATCTGCAACAGATTGGGCATCAAACAAACACTCAAACAAACCGGTCCCTCACCAGAGACGCTTTGAGAAGCACTGATAACGGTGCACCTGCAAATCCAGTGGACAGGGCAGAGGCGCTGCACGTGAGGTTAAGAACATATTAGCGAGGTAACGGGAAGCTACAGGCTGCTTCAGAAAGCAAAATGATGTGAAGGGGCCAGAAGAGAAAAAAAGAAATGTGGAAGGACCTAAACGTGGGACACAAAGGGACTCCTGCACAATACAGGATGGGAAGAGCGGACTTGTGGTTTTAACAGAAGGTAATCTATTTCTATGAAGGTGTGTATGACTAGAAGTCTGATTTCCAGAACACTGGAAGGATCATTGTGCTGCATTTCATTCTGGACCCTTCTCTTTAAGGGGGGAATTGCAGGGTGCTCCGAGGAGACAGAAACCATAGGTTATAAGGAGTGGTTTAAGAAAAGGGGATGTTTAGTTTTCCAGAGGATGAAGACAGAGGGGTTTTCAATTGTTTTGAAGGCTACTGTGTAGAGCATGGCATGCACTTGTTCTTTGTGAGACTCCGTGGGAAATCATAGAAGTAAAAGCTCAGGGAGGCATCAAGAATAATTCCTTAGTAGTCAGGTGTCCAAAGACTGACTATGGGGACCTCACCGGGAAGTGAGCTCCCAGTCCCTGGAGGAGTTCAAGCACAGACCAGCTCATCTTTTGGCTGGGAAGTTATTGAAATTGTACCACCATCTTGAGGGGACCTGAAGTAAATGACAAGATTTCTTTCAAACTGGAGCTCCTGTGGCTTTATGAATATAAATAAAACCTAGAAAATAATTTGAGAAAAGACGCATTGAGAACGATACTAAATAGCTGAAGAAGGAAGCCAAGAGAGGAAGCCAGGGAGAGACTCCAACAAGGCTGTTTGGTAGCAGTGACGAATGTTCTGGCATCCTGGGAACGCATTTTGGCACAGAGGAGGCAGAACTGCTAATAGAGAGGTTTGCTACTGCTGCTTCCAGTCAAGCGGGCCCAGGAGTTCTGAGCTTACAATGAATCGCGGAGGTTGTGCTCCGCAGGGTGGGGTGCTACACAGGCTGGACTCCCCCACCAACACCAGACAGATCCCTGGTCCGGGCTCGAGTCCTTCACAGGACAGAAGCACAAACCCAGGTGAAAACAAAGACGATGAGATGGAGAATCAGTGCAGACACCTGATGCGCCACTAGATCAATCTCGTCACCAGGGAGGAAGGAAGAACACAGCGTGCTAAGAATTTAACAGACATGGTCCTAGGACAGGAAGATCCCACTACCGGCATTTGTTTGATGGTAAGACTGAGGCTCAGAGCAGATTACTGACTTCTCTAAGTCACACAGCTACAAAGAGGGAAAGTTAGCATACTCAGGGCTCCAAATCCCACCTCTTTTCATTCACCCAAACCACCTGTATTTATCCCCCCATTAAACCTTCCATTTAAACACCTTGTCCAGTTAAGCATAACGCTTTCCACGAGAAACTGCTCCCAGCACAGTACTTGGTGCCCTGCAGGAACTCCTCAAAGGTCTGGAGAATGAATGAATTTGGAGTGGTCAACAAGGGGTGCACCAGCTGCAACTTTAAAAATACGGCAAAAAACGAGAAACTCCACAAAACAAACTACACATGGAAAAATGGCTCCGTTGTCTCAAAATATTTACAGCTTAACATTTACAGGCCACCCAAAGTGTGGTGGCCAGTGGTCCGTGCCCTGCCGGCCCCACGGGGAGAAGGCGAGTTGAGAGGGCTGTTGGGGTGGGGAGCCGGGTTTCTCCTAGCCTGCTCTCCGGGTTAGTTTTGGCTCAAGGGCCGTGGCTATGAGAATGACTTCCACCAAAGGCACCCTCCTCCACGGAAACCACAAAGACTGGCAAACCTTTTCTCCATCGAAGTAGAAAAAAGCGTGCTTGTGTGAGCGTGCAGGAAGAGGAGAGGGAATGTGGACAGAGAGGGAGGGGTGGTGTAATAACTCTTGTAGTCATAAGACTCGCCAGTTGGTAGTTACTTGTATTCCAGACACTTCCTAATGCCAGACAAATGCCCCAAGCCCCGGCATGTCTGGCTCCGAGATCTATTGAACTGATAGCAGCCGGCTCTTGTGGGGAGAACAGATCTCTCAGGGAGCCGCGCTCTGCAGCTAATCAAACACGACATTGTTCTCGGAAGGAAGAATGGAAACATTTGTTTCAGAGTCACAACTTTTTTTTTTTAAAGAGGCACCCAAGTTATTTTAACAAGTTGCTACAAACCTTGGGCTCCCTGAGGTGAGGCTCTTGCATACAGTGCATGTACTGTACCAAAATCCAGGGAGGGAGGGATCAGAGAGTTAGTCATTAAAAAAGAAAAAAAGCCCCAGGCACTTCATGCCTGGAAATGATGTCAGACGCAGCCACTCCTCTGTAAGAACTACAACCAAACAATGCTTGGGCGATCCGCGCAGCTGCTCGCCAAATGTCAGCGCCAGCTCGGTCCAAAGAGCTTGAAAGCCACCAAGCTGAAGCTGTGTGCTGTACCTTTTTCGCCCACATTTTCCCCAAGCACTCTCAGGAACCTGGCAACAGGTAACGTGGCAACCTTTGCTTGTAAAATGGCAAGCAGCATAATTTCAGAGAACAAATGGATTTTTTTAAAGCCAGCTGCCATCTCCCCCACGACCTCTCCCCCAACATCCCAACCAAAGGGCTGAAAAAACAAAATATTACCGCTGGCAACCCTACTCTCGAGTACCCCCTGGCGGCCAATCTCGGAACATCACTGATGTACCTTGAAATCGCTGCTCAGCTCCAAGGTAAGTCAGGCTATGGAAAGGGGTGGACATCTTTGCTGCATTGTCTTCCAAAAAATATAGAGAGTGGAAGTCAAGACTCAGAATGTCTTGCTTTTTAACTTATCACCTTAACAGAAATTTCACCCTAGCTGCAGGATAACATCTCTGGGTTGAGGATGCCGATCTTTTTTTTTAAGCAGCAGCTAGGATCACATTTTTTGTTTGGTGACAAGTTGAAAAGCAAAAGCTGCTGTAGCCGTTTGGTTAGGCGGATGGCAGTGAGGATTAATAGGCAAGAAACTGAGGATTCTCACTGGGTGGGACTGCATTTTCATTTTTATCTGAATTTGTAGGTTGTATGTACACAGAAAACTTTTTTCTCTCAGGTAGCAGCATTTCTAATATGCCTAGCCAGCTTCCAGTTAGTCTGTTTGCAAGGATTACTTAGGATTTCCCAACTGCAGGCCTAGCTTCCTGGAGAGCATGCCTTGCAGCCCCACCTTGGCTCTTTTATCTCCGCGTGGGGCAAACACACCGAGATGCCAAGGGCAGGATCTCTAACCAGTCTTCCTCCTCTCACTGCTCCTTCCTCTGAGCCGTCTCTGATTTGGAGGAATGACCACAGTTGTGAGCTGTTGGTAGCTCCAGCCAGTCACAGGGACATCTGTTCTTTTTCCCTCTCTGGAAATGTTAACTGGAAACTAAGAAAGAGCTTCAGATCAAAGTAACTGTTCTCTTCAGAAAGTTCCATTAATTAACCAAATTAAAGGAAGTTAAATGATGTTTAGAGGAAAGTCATTTTAGAAGGCCCAGGTCCAGGGACTGATGTCTAAAGCTTCTAATGTGGACTTTTAATGAAGCTTGGCAACAAGTTACATAATAATAGAAATTGAGGGTTGCATATCTAAAACCAGTTGTTGCCCGAAATCAATCATTTGAGAACATCTTGAAAGGAGACAGACATTTGGCTAGTATTTGCCTAGACCATTTAATACTAAAGATGAAAAACCTGGGGCTCTGAGTAAGAATCATTTGACCAGACGCTAAGGTGAGTCATAGTCTTCATAGAACAGGCACAAATGTTGAAGTCAGGATGTTGAGAACACCAGGCTTACTAATTCGCAAGGCACGGCTGTTGCTTCCAGTGGGGAATGCCATCAGGATTTCACGGCTCATTTTCCCCGGCCTTTCCAACAGGTGCTACTGAGTCATCCATGGACACAAGTGACTGCCCTGGCAGTTCCGTCTGTTAGGATTAAATTTCCATTTGTTCCATTACTTTATGAAGTGATTTCTAACACTGAATCAGATATATCACTTCCTCTAGGACCTAGGGATTTTTTTTCAATGTTTGTAATATTTCTATGTTTTTCAAAATTTGTCCCAGCCAGGTCTGCAGGTCTTCCTGGGTTGAATGGACTGTTTACAGCAGGGGAAGATTCAGGGCCCAAGGTCAGGGTTACAGAATTATATAAGGTTTCCTGTTTGGGCAGCTGCTCTACCAACTCCTCAGGTTAGGGCGGACGAGGTCTTGTTGAAAGACAGCTTGCCCAGGAGGCCTGGAGTAGCAATGGGTGCCAGGAGTGGGGCAGGACATTTTTCTTTTAAGCTTCTCATCAACCAGCTTTCATTTCTTGTCAGATGTCACTTCTAAGCAATACTTTCCTACATTCTCTGTTAGGTGAATTTCTTTTTTCTTGACCACCCTGAGAGAAAAGAGTTAGTTACGGATGTAAGAGTCACAAGGTCAGGCACAGCTGTCTATTTTATTCATGATACAGCCACAGTACTTAGAACACACATGACACATAGTTGTGCTGTGGTAAATACTTGTTACATCAAGGAATGAACAGGGATGAGAAGAGACTTCCTGGAGAAAACGAAAAAGGGACTAATAATCAGGAAAAGGAGGTCACTTGGGTAGAAGTAAAAAGCCATTCTCTGTGACCTTGGATGTTGCAATATAGTCTGTCACCAATGCCTGCTTCTGATGTCTTTGGCCAAGAGCAGTTGTGATTGGCCAACTTTTCACATGGAGCTGGTATGTGAAAGTCCAGCCTAACATCAGCTGAAACCAGTTGGTCCTACAGCTTATCCACCTAATTCCCTCCATCCTTGCTGCTTGGCTTTCCCCATGGGCACTGAGCAAATGGCCATGTGAAGGACCCATGATGCTAAATGCCCTTTCCCAGAGCAGCTGCCTTTCTTCTCCTTAGTCCCTTTCACTCTTTATTATTCTTTGCTCTGTCCGCTTATACAAGATGGGTACCTGAAAGCCAAGAACTTTCTTTACCTCCTGGTCTCACTTCATGAGAATTAGTATCACCTGCACAATGGGACCTGGAGCCTGGAATACAAGGAAGAATCTGGATTGGAATCAACCAAACAGGAGGACTCTCCCACCATGTCGCTGTGAACAAAGCAGAACTCAAGTGTACCTAAGCCCGAGGCTGTCAGAGTAGCTGACTGTCTCTAGATGGGAGCAAGGTATCGGGCACACACATTGCCAGCTTGTCCTCCTTGAGAAAGTGAGATGCCTGTGCAGGGTGAGTGGCCTGTGTGTAAAGCAGGGGAGGTCTCACCTAATGAGAGTCCAGTCAGGCTCTGTCCTAGGTGAAACTCCAGGCTGGGTTCATCAGTAACCTGCTCACTGGCAGACGCTCTGGGCTTTGGAGAGTGAGCAAAGCAGCCCGAGGCTGCTACCCATGGGACACAGTGCCTGGAGGGAGGGCTTGACCCTGAGCAGAAGCTTTCGCACAAGGCAAACTCAAACCCCCAAACCTGGGAAAACAGGATGTGTGGGGAAGCAGAGAAGCAAGAAAATGCATCCACCATTCCTTCCTGTTGGTTTCAGGATGATGAGGACTAATTACCTGGGTCTGGAGAGCAGGGCATGTGGGAGGCCACAGGAGGCCCTGGTCTGTGTAGTTAGGCAGTTAATTATTCATCCTACTCCTTTCCTCTGTCCTCCCTCAAAACCCCCTTTTCAAAAGAAAAACAGGAAAAACATCTGGATTAACCTGTGGAATACTGTTTTTTATCAGCCCACTCGCCCAGGAAGGATACCAGCCCCTTATTAACAATCAAATAACAACATCGGCACTTTAAAATGATACCTCATTATCCAACTGTGTCCCTGACAGATGAGGACACCCATCTGGAGAAGAACCTGTCCAGGTGTCCCCCAGGGCTCTTTCTGTCCGCACCACCCTGCAAACACAGTTCAGCCTTCACAGTTAGTATGTACAGGGCCACTTAAAGACTGCACTAAAAATTCTACTTTACAATTGGCTTTTTGTCATTTGCCAAAGTTAAATAAAAATAACCTAGGAAATTGACGAGGCCAGCACGAAACTATCATTTTACTCTGTCCCCACCATTGTCTTCACTCATTGCCTTTAATAAAGCCACCTGCTGTACCTATAATCCCAGTTCCACAAGTGATAGGAGGCTGGAGAGCGTGGGTTGCCCATGTTCTCCAGAGTGGAATCCGACTGGAACCCGGTTCTTCCCATCTAAGCCCCCTACTTATCTTACATAGAGCTGCCTTATACTTCTGACTTAAGATTCTCCTTTGAACCCTTGTGAGAACAATATCTGCGTCCAAAGCCTTATTTGAATCTCTTAATCAAATGTGCTTGGAATTCAGAACTTTTTGGATTGTAGAAAGCTAATATACATGACACACCCCAGGGGTCTGGGGCAGCACCCCTCAATCACGTGCCCTGACCTGTCTGTCTGCAGGAAGAGGAAGAAGAGTCACGCTGCAAGTAGTTGCAAGGTCAGGTTTAGGCCAATGGCTTTCGGAATTTCAGGAGAAGGAATGACGTCCACCCACTCCTTCAGATGCCGTGGAGCAGGAAGCGCTCCCACCGGAGACTTCCTCCTTCAGAGGCATCTCAGGTCCTGGAATCAGAGCTGTGTCCCAACCAAGCCCATGTGGAGGATGACAGATGGGTGCTGACAAGGTAGTGGTGGGCTTGGCATTGTGAGTGGGCAAGCTTTCTATATGTTTAAGGAAAAGAGGAATCCAAGATCAGATTTGGTCATGCGTCTGACATTGTCTCTCTTTCCGTGACTGTGTTGGAATTCTGGGTGTTCAGACAGTGTGCTTCATACACCGTACTCAGAACATCCTTTTTGGGTTTTGTTGTAATGGTAATAGGGGTGCTAGTAGGGGCTTTTAACTGGCTTCTTCCCTCAAGGTGGAATGACGTTTATATAAATTACAGAATGGGGTAGTCTGATGTGTTCTTCTGGATAAACACTTCATATTTGCAAGGTCGTGTGTGTGTGTGTGTGTGTTTTTAATTCCTCCTTTTCATCCTTCTCTTCCCTATTCTCAACCCCTACCTTCAAGCTATAGTCTGACTCCACAGCAAAATAACCAAAACCAACCTTTCTTTGGCCCCACTGTAATTTGTACTGACAGGCGGGTGGCTCTGTGCTGGGTCCAGGCAGGGCACCGTGCTAAGATGATGCAGCTCAGGACACATCAGCCTTAAAGTTTATCTGCAAGGGCGCTCTTCACGCATTAAAGCACCATCTCGTACACACAGTGCGAAAATCATTTTCAAAATGTGCGTTTTTATACCACATTTCCAGCCTAAAAGATAATCGAGATATACTCCACGTAACATAGCTCGAATGAAAGAATCAACCGATGTGTGAGTAGACATGTTCGTGAACTGCAGACAGGAGATCAAGCACCAGAAAGCTCTACTATCTCAAGCCAGCAATGAGCTGTCTCCTGGTATGGATAGCATTCTACTTGTCAAAAGGAACCACGGAAAGTAAAGTCTCTACAATTGATTACTTTGGATTTCTACTGTCATAAGTAAAGGGTTTTATTAAGCATCAACTCTTTGAAAGAGACACTATACCCACTGCAAATCGGCTGAGCCAGAGGATGTTAAAATATCCCGTGTGCTGTGTTTGGGGCTGAGGTTGGAATTTCATGTTCGTTTTACGGGATTGCTGGTGGTTGCAATTTACACTGTGCCTAATTATGGTTGCGATACGACTGCTGAAGTGCGAAGGTGCAGGAATGCGGAAGAGCTAGAGGAAACCAGCGCTAGTCTTTGGATCAAAATTAACCACAAAATTAACTACCAATAAAGAGTTGGGAAATGGATCACACGGAAGGGAAGTCTGTGGATGGCCGCTGCTCAAAGGTTCAGCTACTTTGCAGTGGCCGATAACCTTGTCAGGTCTCCAGATAAAGGCACGTCTTGTCACCCTCCAGCACCTGGCTGAGAGGTAATAAAACGGTTGCCTTATCTGCTAAGGGTGGAGTTAGTCAAACCTCAGCCCGGGGTAATTATAAACTGAAATTGCCTGTCATTTGCAAAAAAAAAAGGGGTGGAAGGGAGAAAGGAAAAGAGTTTCAGGCAGGAAATTGTGTTTGTCGCTCTCCTTGGATTTTAAAAAGAAAGTAAGCAAAACAGCAAGAAGTTTTCCAGGGAGTGAGAAAAACAGCCAGGCTCGGCTGCCCTCTCCCGGGGGGACAGGATGGCTGACAGCTCAGGCCTACGTGACGGTCTAGTAAAGAGGCTCAAGCTGATGAAAAGCCAAGAAATCTTCTTAGGAGCCTTCCTTTCTAAATGTAAATGACTGAGTCAGGGCTTTGCTAAGGAGGGAAGGAAGTGAGAACCACACTGAGTGACTCGTTCAGCGCTGTTAGCTCCGGCAGTTGGATAAAAAGTTTTAGCAAAAGCAGCAACAAATCTACTTTAAATACTAGCACAGTAAGGAAATTCCTCGCTTTCAGGCTGAATGCCATCCACACAAAGGAGCTCCTGTTGACATCTCATTTACAATCTCCCCCAGGACACAGATGAGGCCATTTCAATAAACCCGGCTCAGAAACACCTATTGTTCAAAATCTTCAACTAGCAACAGGCTACCACCACTCCCTATTGTTTTGTAAAATAAAAGATTGAGAAGGAGAAGGATTGGGACTGTGGAAGCCAAGAAAAGAGGAAGGGAAAGAAGTCCCTTTGACCCGATGCTGTTGGAGAGCGTGCACGGAGGATAAAGTTAATGGATTTCCATTTTTATAAGGAGTGCATAAGAAATGCCGTTTACATTTCTGAACTAGTGGTTGTGAATTCTAAGTTCGATGCCAACCTTGAGTGTAAAGAAGCTAGCTCCGGCCAACAGGTTTGGTCAGTGAAAAGCCAGAGGCTACCCTTACCCGACCCTCAGCCTTACAAAAGCCCTGACAGCAGCCACAGCAAAGCTGCAGGTGAGTCTTTGATCTGGGCTGTTTCCCCGGGATTTATAGCCCAACTTGCCTTCTTTCCCAGCAGAATTTGCAGACTCAGCACACAGCCCGTGCCTCTCTGTGAGTGATTTCCTCCTTTCCGCTGCCACCATTTTGCTCCTTTTAGTAAAACTTGAACACTTTTGGAGTTATGTAATGCAGTCCTTCGATGGTTTTTCTTCAGATATGCCTCAAACTAAGGGATACATTTGCGTTTACCAAAACCCCCACAATTTACCAAAAAGCACACTGGCATTTCTCAAGTGCTCAGTGTTTTTACCCTCCTAATAGGTCTTCCAGTTAACATCTCCTATCTCAGCAAATGACACCTTTATCTCCCCAGAGTTCAAGCCAAAACTCTGGGCATTATCTCTGATTCTTTTGGTTCCTTCTCTCCTCGCTCTTAAATTCCTCTGGACTCATTCCGCATCCTTCTGTCTATCTTTCTGCTTCTCGCTAGATCCTATTATCTCCTCTCTGGAGGATCACAGCCATTTCCTAACACAAAGTTTCTCAAACTACCAGTTGAGACTTAATAATGGCTCCTCGGATCAATTGAGGTGGGCCGTGTCATTTCACCATTTAAAACATGAAATAGATTAGAAAATGTCAGAGTGTATCCAACAGAAAAAGTAAATGTTGTTTCACGAAACTCATTTCAGCGTGTGTTCAGATCTCTAGACGTTCTGGGCAGAAGGTAAAATGTATTTTGTTTTTGGAGATTGGACTGGTGGTTACCATTGGGGAAGGGGGGAGGGGGGAGGGCAAAAGGGGTGATTAGGGTCACATGTGAGGGGATGCACTATAATTAGTGTTCGGGTGGTGAACATGATGTAATGTATACAGAATTTGAAATATGATGTACATCTGAAAAAAATTAAAATTAAAAAAAAGCTAAGAAAAAAAAGAAAAAGGAAAAAAATGTATTTTGTTTGTCAAAATACTTTGAGAAATACGTTTCTAATTGGTCTCACTGGGCTGTCTTGTCCCTGCTTCCAAATGGACGTGCACACTTAGAGCGAGAGTTAAAGACGCTGAACAGACCCCGTGCCTCCAGCGACAGGTCCGCCCCGGGACGCAGCCTTGCACCTCGGGAGCTCCTGGACACCTCAGTTCCTGCTCCTCTTTCAGGTCTCAGAACTGTATGTCTTCCTAACCCCTTTTACCTTCAGTTATTCAAACCGTCAAGTTCCCCGCCTTTGCAAATGGCTTTCCCTCTGTACAGACAGCCCCTCCTCTCTTCAGGTATGAGCTAGGTGTCACCTCTTCCAGGAAGACTTCTGGAATGTCCTTCTAAATGCCTCTCCTAGTGCTCATTAGAGTGTTCCATGTTGTATCTCACAGAGCACTTATTCCATTATAATTATCTTCTTAATTCCCTACTAGACTTTAAGATCCAAGTGGGCATTCAGTGAATATTTGTTGGATAAATATTGTGCATCGAATGTTTCACATCTTACGCAGTTCGTATTTCCTTCCTACAAACCAGTTTGGATAGTTATTATAAAGGATCTTATCTCTATTTCTCAAAGCTTTAGTTTTCATTGTTTTACACTTCAATATCTCGTGTTCATTTGCTTTTCAAATATACCCTAATTAATTTTCAAACCCACTGGACTCCTCTTAAAAATCAAAACAATACGATTTGGAGACAGCTGTTGGATTTCTGGCTGGTCACTGACCTCTCTGAATCTCAGATTTTTCATATATAAAAGGAAGGGCAGAACTCAATGATCTCCAAGCTCTCTTCCAGCCTGCTACTCTGAACTTTCTCCTTTTAAGGACCAGAGAGGTTAAATGACTTTCCCAAGGTCAAACAGCTTTTCAGTGGCAGGATATTGTTTGCCTTTCTAAAGATTTTTGACTGCAAGCAGCAAACATAAAACAAAAATGTTTCCTGGAAACTGATAGTGCCACTAACAAGTTTGTGTGAAAAAGAATCATAAAATTAAAGAAAAAGAGGACTTAAAAAAAACCCCAAAACCCAACAACATACATAATGGATTCCTGCCTAGGCAGGTGCCAACATTTTTAAAAACAGTCTCACTACTGTTTGTTATTAGATGGGGAGATGTTCAGATTTCCTCTTAAAATTAGAAGTGAAAAATTAAAGAATTTTGCACATCCTGACCCCTTGTAGTGGCCATTCCATGGAGGCACAAGGAGCAGATACAACCTTCCTGAAGGTGCCAACGAGAGAGCATCCTTCTGCTGAGGCCCTGGGACCCTGACCCAGCCTGACTCTCAAGAAAAAAGCTGTAATTCACCAGGATGAGATCTGGCCTCAGATCATGTAACCCTCCCCCATCCCTCCCCTGCCAGAACTTTTGGAAGAAGTCCCTGCTATCAAGGACAGGCTTGCGTCATTTCCTTACGTTACAGAGTTTGGGTTTAGATAACCTACTCTATAAAGTAGAAAGCCAACAAACAGAAATACACCCCGTTAGGGAAAAAAGGAAACAAAAGTAACAGCGATATGACTTATTTCTTTTTCCTAATGTGATATGTTGTACTCTATATTTATAAGCCAGTGTATGCATTTGTTTTTTGCATTTTTCCCTCTAGACCGACCAGCAGTAGCTCGCCTTTGTTTGACAGAAAATTATGCTAAAAAGACATTGACACTGAAGTGAATTCTTACTGAAGTACATTTTATTTGTCTCTCCTGACATTTTCACACCTAACAACTTAGCGTTTCCAGAATACTATCTTTTACACATCTTTATGCCCGTGGCAAATACTGTTGTTTGCTTTCTCATGACCGCCCTCCTTGCTAATGAGACCTCAGTGCTGTTGACTTTTCCAGGCAGCCATGACTTTTCCGGGAAGTGGGCCCCTCCTCGATTCGGAGGATGAATCTTCACTGGTATACGAGACAAAGGGATGGGAAAGGAAGTCTGATGGGAATGCTTCTGGAAAGGTTACTTCCTTACTTAAAGCAACACAAGGCAGGGACATCACTTTTCTTCCTCTGGACACTGTCCTCAGCAAGAGATGGCCTGAACTGGGGCTGCCATGGGGGGACCACAGAAGCATCGGCCTAGGAAGACAAACCCACACTGAGGATAATGGTGGAGAGATGGAAAAAAGCTGGTTTTGATAAATTTGTTGGCTGCCTTACCTCTAGACTTCCTATTATTTGACAAAATAAATGCCTTTACCATCTAAGTTGCTTTGATTTTATTTTTAAAATTTTACTTATTTGTTTGGCTTGGCATTTACACGACGACTTTAAATATGCTACGTGTCTTTCCTTTCTTGGAAAACTGTTTCATTCATCAAGATTCACTTCATTTGTTTTCCATTAGCACCTCCTACGTGTATTTATGAGAGAACCCATCACACTTGTTATAATCCCGTTCCAATGCTTTTGAATGAAAGGGGAGGAAAATTAGTGATCAGGTAGATCTTTATTTATTACTCTACTTACATGTTGGATTCAATGATTCTATATGGCAAATTCTATTACACAAGGTGTTATCAGAGCAAATTTTCTTTATTTCAAAGAGATTCTTACCCTTGGTGGCCCAACTTCCTTCAGTACAAATCCTGACCAGCCAATTACAGGCCGCGTGACCTCAGCTGATTCAACTGTCTTATCCTGTTTCCTTATCTATTGAGTTAGAGTGATGACATTGATGATCTCACAGTGTAATGACATGAATGAAGAAGTTACTATAGTGTAAGGTGACACACTGTGACACTTATATATGACACACAGGAAGTGGGCTCTTTTCCTTTTCCTCTCCTTCCCATCGTATTAATTGATACAACGAAATTCAAATATTACGAAAACCATCCTGAAAACTCCCTGAGGGGATTTTCCCTGAGAGGGGAAATTATATCCTTTTCAGATGTTTGGGTTTCTGCAGCATGAAGAGCCCTGCAGGAATGTTACATGTGTAAGTTCACATTTTAGGATGCCTTTCCCTTGTGTTTAATATTAAAACTTCATCTTATCGCTCTGGTCTCAACTTACAAGTCCTCCCTTTAGAGAGGCCTTCCTTGCCCACCCCACTTCGAGCAGTCCCACACTCTCCCACCTCAGCCCTGTAGCCGCCCACTGATAGGAGGAGATGCACAGAGAAAACAAAACTGGCCACGAAGGTGTTGTATCTTTTATAAGTGAAAGCACTTCCCGAGGGCGGGCCGTTGTGGCTTGCCCATTCGCTCTTCAGCTAAATCCTTACCAGTTTTGCTCCACTCTACCCCATCCCAGCCTCCCACTGCTGCTGTCTCCAGATGGCCCGCATTGGGGTTCAGCAGCCTTCCCTTCCCCCATGACCGCAGCCCTATGGAGTCTTTTCAACGTCCTCCCCTTAAATCACACAACAGGACTGGCTCCGAGCCCTGCTGTCCTGAACCTTGGAAAAGAAAAACCTGCCACGAATTTCTAATGTCTTGCAGGATGGATCCCTATCAGTGGTTTAAAACTTTTTCATACTGTATCACCCTTCAGTTCAGAAAAGACAAAACAAAAACAATATTACGTATTTCAGAATGTAAGTTCGGGAGGAAGACCATGATTTAAAATGTGTTACCAGGGAAGTTGCTTAATCTGTTTAAACATCAGTTTTTTCCTACGTAAAATGAGGATTAGAACACCTTCCTTATAGGGTTATTGGGAGGATGAAATGAAGTAAAGATGAGACATACTCAGCATGTTACCTGACCCATAGTAAGTGCTCAATAAATAGGATACAGTAACAACACCAACATCAATAATTCCATGAGGGAAATCCCTTCGCTGTGTCTTAGCAACTACTAAGCCAGGTGCACCGTGGTCCTGTGCAAAAGGCCTGCAAGACTCTGAGGATATAGTTCTATATGAAGGGCATCAGATGATGCCATCCCATCTCCATGGCAACCAGATGTCTCAATTCTCTAGCGTAGTGCCAGGTAGGTGGTAGGTGATAAAACAAACAATCTCAGACTACAACTTTGTTCAGTACACTGACTGGCGGTGTTTGTGTTATAGACACGCAAAATTCTGATTTCATGTGACTTTTTACATTCATAGTTTCAGTCATAAAAGTACTTCTGAAACATTGACCATCTCAAACACATTTTTATTTTTTGTTATGCCCAGATGTTTTAAAAAAAAGCTTTTTTGCTAAATATCTCTCAAGATCTGTCATTTTAGTCCATTTTTCTGTGACTAACGTAAGAGGGATTTGGTTAGGAAGTATGTTGTCAAAAAACTTGGAGCTTAAGTGAAATGCTGGTAGCACTTTATTTTATAAGTGGTATTGGATATACAATAACCAGAGGCAGCCCTGGTGGCCTAGTGGTTAAAGGTCGGCACTCTCACTGCTTCACCAGCCCATGTTTGGTTCCTGGGTACCGAACCACACCACCATGTGCCATGCTGTGGTGGCAGCTCACATAGAAGAACTAGAAGGATTTACAACTAGGATATACAACCATGTACTGGGGCTTTGGGGAGGAGAAAAAAAACGAGGTAGATTGGCAACAGATGTTAGTTCAGGGTGAATCTTTCCCTGCAAATAAAATAAAATAAAATAAAATAAAATAACCAAAACCTTTCTCAGGAAAAAGGGTCAGCATTCTGGAGAAAGGTGTAAAAAAACAATGCTGGTTGAAAGGGTCCAGTGCCTGGGACACTTAGGAAGTATGAACTTATAAATGAAAGGAATATCTGGATGAGTCAAAAATTCTTAGAATTCCAGGTCTATAAGAGAGTAGGCCTGTGACGTAGGGCAATGTACTTAACTATTCTATGCTGCTTCTTTTTTTTTTTTTTTTGAGGAAGATTAGCCCTGAGCTAACATCTTCTGCCAATCCTCTTTTTGCTAAGGAAGACTGGCCCTGAGCTGACATCCGTGCCCATCTTCCTCCACTTTATATGTGGGACGTCTACCACAGCATGGCTTGCCAAGCAGTGCCACGTCCGCACCCGGGATCCAAACCGGCAAACCCCGGGCTGCTGAAGTGGAACGTGCGCTCTTAACTGCTGCGCCACCAGGCCAGCCCGTATGCTTCATTTAATAACAATCTGTAGAATGGGACAATAAGTGTAAGATGGTTGTTACAGTGAACAGTAAAGAGGTAGCCCTTTGTAAATTGCAAAGTGCTCTGCAGGCGTTATACCAGCAGCAGCAACAGCAGTAACAGTCACAGATGTTACTTTTTTGGGAGCCAGCTGAGAAATTTTTCCAGACCACAATTCTTCCTGGAGCAGCATTAATCAAGCTGGCTTTTGGTTGAATTGAGTCGGGGTTCTGGCCATTCCACAAAATATTTTATAAAATCTGCATAGAATTGCAAATTTAGGCTAAATGGGAGGAGGAAATGCTGTAAAAAATTAATTGGGCCAAAGGGGATGGTCTCTAATCATCAAATTGCACACTTCCCCTCCAAACTGCCCTCAAAACACTCATGATCCTTGATATAAAAATAACATGGTGACAAATAGCTGCATTAAAAAGGAACAATTCTTTCAACGTAGTTTAGGGTGAAGCGAAGTAGATTTTAAAAGGGATTGGAGTCAAACATAACTTGGAGAAGAGACAGAAAATCTTTTAAAATTATGTGTAAGTAGAGTTGATAATTTTGGTGATTTCTGAGTAAATGAGTAGAAAAGTTGGGACTGGAAGGTCTAATGTTACCATATAAGCGCCAGTGGGGGTCTCTGTTTTCTTGAATACAAGCTTGCTGCTGCAGAGAAAGAGTTCAGATGCACCAAATAAATAGGCTCCAGTAGGATCCTACTGGAATTTGGAACAGGGAGGAAAGTGAGGCCACAAGCAGATAATCTCTGGGAGCTGCTGGAGGATTGGCCTTGGAAACATCTAGGTGAGGAGAGAAAAACTCCAAGTGGCGTTTGGCGGGTGGGAGGGAGGAGGCTGGAGTGGAGATAGCGAGTCTGGCGGGAGGAAAGGGAGGCGATGGATAACGGAAGGTCAAGAAAACATTTTCATCGCTTTGTCTGAGGCAGAAGCAGTGCTCAGCACAACTGCAAAGTAGGTAAACTTTCTTGAGTCTCTCTCTCCGTAGGCGATCAGAGATCTGCTGCCATCCTGCCCTTCCCCACTCAGCCAATTCCAAATTTACTGGATTTCTTCTTAGGTACTTGCTCTTTAATAGGTAAAAATCTAGCTAGTCTGATAAAGGAATGCACTGGGGGGCCGGGGGAGATGGCGTTTTCAAAAGAATTCTTGCAAAACTTTCTTCCCTCAAGAGTAACAAATAGGTATTTTAAAAAGGGATCCCCGTAAAGTCTGCCTTAATTCTAAGGAGTGTCTAGAATCAGGAACTTCTGACACTGCTTGCTAATCGACTGATAGTGGCAGCAAACACCTTTCTGTGGCTCTCAAATCATAATTAAGCCTGGAAAGAAAAGAAATACATTTTATACTTTATTATAGGCATGGAATTGTGCTAAGTACGTTTTACACAAGATTATCATTTTACAGATTTGGAGATGGAGGTAAAGTTCAGAGAGGCTGGCAGCCTGCCCATGGCTGAGGGCATCTTCCAAAGGTGCTGCCAGAAAATCTTCCATCCAACATGTTCTTCAGCAAACCCTTCTATAGAAAGATGTACAGTAAGCACTTTGGGCCTTGGGGACCATGCAGTCTCTGTTCCAACCACTCAACCCTGCCATCGTGGCAAAGCCAGAGACAATATGTAAACAAACAGGCATGGCCGCTGGGGATGGTGAGCCAGATGTGGCCAAGGGCCATAGTTTGCCAAACTCTGCTCTAGAACTTGGCCACTTCCCATCAAGAGGTGGAGTCTATTCCCTTCCCCTTGAATCTGGGGAGGTGCATGATTTACCTGTGACCAAGAGAGTGTGAAGGAAGTCACCCTGCATGATCTGAAAAGGTGATGCAAATTCTGCCTTATTCCCTGGGACAGGCACCTGCCTGGAGCCCTGAGATACCACATAAGCAGTCCAATTGTCCTAAGGATGCCATGCTGTAAGGAAGCCCACGTTGGCCATGTGGAAAGACCACACAGAGAAGCCTTGAGACTACAGGAAGATGGAGAGATGCTCCACCAGCTCCCAGTTGTTCCAGCCCTCCCTCAGACTGCAAACTTGAAAGAGGCCCTGAGCCAGAACTACCCCGCTGAAGCTCTTCCCAAATTCTTGCCCCGTGGACACTAAGAAATTATGATGTTGTTCTAAGGCACTAAGTTTTCGGGTGATTTGTCACATAGAAATAAACAGAACATTGCCCCAAAACTAGTGAGTGGCAGATAAGGGACTCAGATTTAGGTTGGCCTGACCAAAACCACGTGTTCTATTACGTGATTGCTTCCAGCAGCCTTTTTTCCTTTTTTTTTAATGTACTAAAATATTATGTAACATAAAATTTACCATGTTAACCATTTTTAAGGTACAGTTCAATAAGTACATTAACATTGTTGTATAATCAGTCTCCAGAACTCTTCTCATATTGCAAAACTGAAACTCTGTACCAGAAACAGCAACTCCCCATTCTCCCTCCGGTCAGCCCCTGGTGACTACCATTCTGCTTTCTGTCTCCATGAACTTGAACTCTCTAGGTCCCTCATATAAGTGGAATCATACAGTGTTTGTCTTTTTTTTGTGACTGGCTTATTTCACTTTATATATATATTATATATATACTTTAAGCCTATATTGGTTAGTGCGATTGACCAGTGAAAGAAAAGATTTGTCAAGGAAAAATGTCAGCGACCCCAGGTCCTGTCAGTCACAGAGGCAGCATGTCCCAGGAAGGACCCTGCAACAGCACTTACTGGAACAAGGACAATTCAGTGCCCTGCCTCTGAAGGGCTTCGGAGGAGGAAGAACCTACGAATCAAGAATCAGATAAGGCTGTTCGGTTTGTTTCGTCTTGTGCTGTTTGACTTCCCTCTCAGAGCCATGCCTCGGGAATGAAATCATTTCTATCGCACAGCCCTTCCAGATAGCATCGAACACAATCACTCACTGTCTGTTCCTTTATTTCCTCTGCGTCCAGGATGTGTACTGACTTGGTGAGATTTCTGCGACTAGCTGTGAATTATGCATCAAGCAGAAAACCTTCCGCAGGCAATCGGCTCTCTGGAGGGTGGGCCTTCAATGCTGCTACTTGCCTACGAAGACCAAGACTGAGCCTTCGGGGGGCTTCTTTGACTTTCTCTGCCTTCTCCTTTCCTGAACCTAAGGCACCTACCAGAAAGCAGTTCTGGGCCGAGGTGCCCACTTTTAAAGTCAACAGCTCGGCCTTCCTCTCCCCACACTCTCCCGAGTTGTGCCTTGTCCGCCTGTGACACAGAAAGGATGGAAGGGATCTTTGTGAATCTCCTAGGGTTCTAGCTCACTGTTATGGACTGAATCGTATCCCTCCAATAATTCATATATTAAAGTCCTAACTCTCAGTACCTCAGAATGTAACCGAATTTGGAGAAAGGGTGTTTCGGGAGGTGATTAGATTAAACTGAGGTCATTAAAGCAGGCCCAAATCCAATGACTGGAGTCCTTATAAGAAGAGAGAGGCACCAGGGGCACATGTCATAGAGGAAGGACAATGTGAGAATGCAGGGAGAGGACGGCTGTCTGTAAGCCAAGGAGAGAGGCCTCAGGAGAAACAAGCTGCCCACAGCTTGACCTTGGACTTCCAGCCTCCAGAACCGTGGGAAAATACATTTCTGTAGCTTAAGTCCCCCAGCCCATGGTACTTTGTTAAGGCAGGCTGAGCAAATGAATGCACTCACTAACAGAACATTCACAGCCTTGAGGTTGGGCCTTCAGCCCAGAAAAGTTCTGAAGGTAATAATCAAAAGGCAAGAAATTCAAAAGGCAAGAAAGCTTCCAATACAGTTCCTTTTTCTCTGGCAGGTTTGGAAGGTGGTGCTGGTGGCTGAGTGTAGGGTGAGAGCTGACCTTCAGCAAGCCCAGTGCAGGTACTGGAGGCTCCTGGTTCAGAAGGAGAGGGAAAGATTCTGGAAAGTCTAGCAAGTATGGGGAGACTTAGCAGGTGCTTCCGGCATGGCCTAGGAGGACCACTTCACTCATTCTGTCCTCCTCTCCTGAGCACGACAGGCCTTCCATCTCCCACTCCTCTTGCACTCTTTGGCCTGTCCCACCACCCCTCCTGCAAGACTGCTTTACTACCAGGAAAGCCAGGAGAAGGGATTGCATCCTGCACATTCTGCCACTGGCCTGGTTTCTCTTTTGTGGGAAGGGTGATATGGGATAGGAGGGACACCTGCTGTTGCAGCAGGTGGTAGGATGGGTGGGGCAGCAGACAGAATAATGGCCCCTAAATCCCAAAACTTTGAAATCTGTGAACGTGTTACCATACGTGGCAGAAGGGACTTTGTGGATGTGATTAGATTTAAGGATCTTGAAACGCTTGCTTATCCTGGATTATCTAGGTGGGCTCAAAGTAATCACGAGGGTCCTTATAAGAGGGAGGCAGGAGGGTCAGAGTCGGAGAAGAAGATGTGATGGGGGAAGTGAAGATGAAAGAGAGAGGCTTGAAGATGCTACGTGGCTCCTGGCTTTGAGGATGGAGGAAGGGGCCACAAGGGAAGAAATACAGGCACCCTCCAGAAGCTGGGAAAGGCGAGGAAATGGGTCCTCCCCTAGAGCCTCTATAATGGAGCATGGCCCTGCCAACCTATTTTAGGCTTCTGACCTCCAAGAAAGTAAGATGATGCTGTTGTTTCAAGCCACTAAGAGCGTGGTGATTTGTTACGGCAGTGATAGGAAACCAACACAGGTGGTAAAGATGGAAGTTCTTGAGAACAGCTGCTACTACGTTTAAATAGGCAGTGATAAGTGCCCAGAAACGAAATAACAGACAAAGCTAAGGCTTCCATCCCTTAAAATAGCAGTTCTCAAAGGGTGGTCTCCCAACCAGCAATGTTAGCAGCACCTGAAACTTTTGAGTCAAATTCTCGGGCCCCACTCCAGACCCACAGATTCAGAAACTCTGGGGATGGGGCCCTGCAATCTGTGTTTTAACAAGTCCTTCAGGCATTCTGATGCAACGTTCACCTTAAAAATAAATGACCTGGGCTGGTTCTTCACAAATGAAGGGTACCTGTGGACCCTCGGACGTCTGAGTGTTCTTACTGAATCTACAGTTAAACTAGTTATTTCATGATTTATGCTTCGCTTGGAATCTGGGAATGACAGGCACAGTTATCTTCCCAAGAGGAGCTCTGCCGGGGGAATGTGGGAGGAGGGGGAGCCCAGAATTCAGTCTGTGTGTCCACAAGTCCCCACTCCCTTCACACAGCCTATGCCTGGCATAGAAAGACCTGGAATAAGGCCAGATCACGGTTACAGAGCCCTACAACTGTCACATATATTTGTCCCAGCTTGGGGTGGCAGAAGGAGTAAGTATGTCCTCTCATATTTTCCCCCAATTCCTTACCTGCTGGAGGCAACCTGATACTGGAAAGATACTCACTTTTGAAAACAAGAGTGGGGTCATCCCTTCCAGCCAGAGCTTAGTTTTGGAATCACACAGACATTGATTTTAGTCCCGGATGTGCCTCTTATTAGCTGGGTGATCTTGGGTGTTTCCTCTCTCTAAGTCTCAGTGTCCTCACCTGTAAAATGGGCACGCTAAAAGTACTTCCGAGGTAGAGTTGTTGAGAGGTTAAGTGAAAGAATATATGTAAAGGTCCTAGTGCAGGACTTAAAACAAAGTAAATGCTTAATACTATTGTGATTAATTGTAGTTAATGTTATTAATTGCAATTAATAGTTATTATTTATACCAGCCCTGATATGAATCGCCTATTTCCAGGCTTCACATATATAAGGCATCCACTTCACAAGTTCACCTGTAAAAGGGATTCAGTTCATTTTAAGTTCTGCTAATAACATTTTGCCTTGAGATTTTTCCAGGCTCTATGGAAAGGAAAAGTCCCCTATAAAGTGAGGGCGTTTCTCATCGCCTCCTAGCTGATGGAACTTTTCGCAGCAGCCTGGGTCTCCAGCCTGAGGATGTGGCTGGACCTCAGCCTGGATGTTCCCAGCTCTCCCTCACTGCCTGCATTCCTCTGACTGGCCAGTCGGATCTGGTATTTTTCCACCCTCCTCCTGGGGCGGCTTCCATATCACTCAGACAGCTGCCGCCACATCCCGCAGCTTCAGAAGCGGACGTAAGGCGCATTGAAGACCTTTCTGGGTGAGTGACAGCGTTTGAGATGAGATTAATAAAATGTCAGTGCTTAGGGGAAACCAGACTTTCCCCCAGTCACCTCTGCTCCACCTTTCTCACGACACATAAAATGAGCCTGACCCATGTTAGTCCGTGTGACCTGGTCGTGTCAGCCTCTTCTGTGAAACACTGGGTGTTGGTGACCTCAGTGTGAACTGCCCCTTTGTGAGAGTGAGTTTGAGACATCCTGTCACTGAGTGAGACTGTATGCGACTGGCCACTTTGTCCTTGACTGTGCCACCGAGCACGTGCAGGGTTCTGTGTGTGTCACTCCGGGTGTCGGTCCCCTGATGGCAGATGAGGTATTATTCCAGCTCACCCGTGGATGCTGCAGGGTTTTTCCTCAGCTGCCACATGACGACCAAGTGAAAGCATTCCAGGAAACCAGAAGGGCTGGCTGAGCTCTGGAATTTTAAAGGAAACAGCTTGCCACAGCTGCTGGCTCATTTCTGCCGTGTCATTTTCTCTGAGCTGTAGGGATGTCGTAGCGTGCTCGCTTAACCCCCGAATCCACCGACTTTAAGATTTACCTTTCTTAGAAGAGAAAAGCCTATTTACTTTTCCTCCACAGAAAGTTTAGTTTAAGATTCAAGACAACCCCAAAAGTCATGATAAAGACTATTTACAAGAACAGGGGAAATTTACAGATGAAGAATACCTTGCCTCTTTTTAATTCAAACTTGTTCTGTGTATTCTGTATAACTAACAAGAAGGTTTGGTCATAATGTTACATCTGACTTAGGCCATATGCACCCAAGGGTAGCTGGAATGGGCTGAATGTTTGTGTCCCCAAAATTCACATGTTGCAGTCTTAACCCCGAATGTGATGGCATTTGGAGATGGGGCCTTTGGAAGGTGATCATGTTTAGATAAAGTCATGAGAATGGGGTGCTCATGACAGGATTAGTGCCCTTATAAGAAGGGACACCAGATCTTTCTCTATGTCTCTCCCCACCTCACCCGCATGTGGAAAGGCCATGTGAGGACACAGGGAGGAGGCTGTCTGCAAGCCAGGAAGAGAACTCTCACTGGACATCAAACCTCCTGGCACTTTCATATTGGACTTTCCAGCCTCCAGAACTGTGAGAAATAAAGGTCTGTTGTCTAAGCCACCCAGGCTTTGAAATTTTGTTACAGCAGCCTGAGAAGACCAAGACAGTGTCTCAAGAGCAAAATAATCTAAACTCCAAGAAACAGACCACAGACCGAGGCAGCTTTCACTGAATGCTCCTCCTCACTGTCCTAAAAGACAAAAGAGTGGTCTCCCACAGAAGCTCCCAGAAGCAAAGTCTACTTACCACATGCAGAATATGCAAAAGGGAAGAACCAAAGTGATGAGTGCTTGCGTCTGCCCAGTGCCTACCTCACAGAGCCTCTCCCTCCACCTCGGTGGGTTCATGGCAGGGATTTCTACCGGCCCACTTCCCAAAAGAGATGGTTCTTCATTCATCTCCCCCAAGCAGGCTTCATCTCCCCGTTCGTGGAAATCTAGCTCTTGACACTCTATGCCTAATGATTTTGTGATGGGCAAATTCTACAACTATTGTATTCAGAACATTATATAAGGAGGGACCCCATTTCACCTGTTAGCTTTGGTGACTAAGACCTGTGTGCAGTTGTGTTGTTATTTTCCGTCTCTACCCTGTTAGGTTGTGTGTGTGTGTGTCTGGGGCACGGATGGGTCTTGGTGGTGGGGAGATGTCATCTTCAGGTCATGCATGTCGCCATGGAGCTGCTCCGCAAGTGTAAAGTTCCTCAAGGTGGCGCCACTCAAACAGAGTCCCAAACAGAAAACAATCGTAGGCTGAATTAGCAAATTATTGTCAGGAGATTAGATTTGGGGGCAACTTGAAGCATTCATAACAGAAAATAGTTTGCTTTAAGGCAATTAAACCAAAACCATAAATTCTAATTCTGAAGGACAGGAAGTAGATTAGTGGTTGCCTAGGTTTGGAGGTAGAGAGTGGAGAGTGACCAACCAGGTGGATGAAAATGTTTCATACTTAGACTGTGGGTGATGGTTGCCCAACTCTGTGAATATGGCAGAAAATAGCGAGTTATATACTTAAATGGGGGAATTTTACAGCATGTGACTTCCATCTGAATAAAGCTGTTAAAAAATTTAATTCTAAAAGAATTACATCCTCTCATAATATGACTGTCCTAATATATAATATATTATAATACGATAATATCTCTAATATTTTATTAGTGTTAGTAACTTGTTACTAACAAATTGTTGTTTCTGGTGTGTGATTACTCACACTTTACATTAGATGTGCTCTTGAGAAGAACAGATTGGAGAAGTTATGAGGTTCAGAGCTCAGGGAAGACGTGCAACAGGCCCCAAGCACACAAATGCGGGGAGTGGATTTGTTCAGTCCAAAGATTCTGTAAGGCTTCCTTTATATTTCTCTCCCCAGTCCAGACCAGTGGGGTAGAAGGGACCGCTAGAGCATGTGTGGTTCCTCATACCCTATCTCTACAGTCATTCCCCTACACTCCACAGCCCTAAACATTACCCAGCTGATTCTCCAACAGAATCGGAATCATGAAGAACAGCAATCAGAATCAAGAAGGGGAAGACAGGCAGGAGGGGCTAGTTTTTGTAACTTGAGAAAGCATAGTTTGTCTTGTAACAGAAAATTTTGTTGAGGGGCGCCCTTTTTCCCTCTCTCACTCTGCAACGTTCTTAAAGAATAATTACAAAATGAACATCTTGTAACCACTATCCAGGCCAAGAGAGAGAATGCTGTCAGCACCTCAGAAGCCCCCAGTTCATACCTCCTCCACATCTTCTCCCCATTATAAACCCCTCGGTGCCCCAGAAATAGCCAGTTTTTCATATTTCCTGGTAATTTTTAAATAGTTTCTTATTTCTTGCAGATCTTCTAAAGCTTATCTTTTATTTCTTTACACATAGCACATATGTTTGTATTATAACAATTCTAATAATCTAACATCTTAATCCTGCTGAGTCTGTCCTCTTCTCACTCGTGGTGCCTTGTTTCCTTGTGTGCTTGGTTGTTTATGACAGTGAGCAGATAACTTTCCTTGGAAAATTATTTTGGAAGGTTATTTGTGGCCTAGAAAAATATTCCTTTTTCTGTAGAGGATTATAATTTGAAATATTTGTGGCTTGAGGTCCTTTGAACCACTCAGTTGATGTGAATTTGGGCCAAGGACATGAAAGAAGTCCATGGATGGTTACAACTTCTCATGAATGGATTATTTCCTACCTTTGTACCAAGACAAGAGTTTTCTTTGTGTACGTGTGTTTTGTTTTGCTTGGCTTTGGGGATGAGGAGTAGATCGTATGGGGATGGCTACCTTCCGGTTCTTCCTTACTTATAGGGTACAATCTTTTGGGGTGCCAGTTTTATGGGATAGGGTTTTCCTATTAGACTCTCCTTGGGCAGACTCTGGGTTTAAGGTCTGTCTGCTTCTTCCTACTCTAGGAGACCACCCAAACCTGAACTTAGGATCAGGCTGAGTCACAAACGCCCTCAGGCAGAAGCACCTTCACTGTTTCAGTAACCTCTCAAACTTCCCGCTTTCCAGTAACTCCTTACTAACTCATGAGATCTTTGAAGTTTTTAAGAATATATGTATACACACATATATGTGTATGTATGTATATATCCTGCCATATTTCTCAAAGTGAAACCCTATCAGAACATAACTTTAAATTTGGAAAATGAAATATCTATTGGTTTTTCTATTACAATGACTGAAAGTAAAGCCTCACCACATCTTTTTGGCTGGTGGTGCTACTGTGAATGACTCAGTGTGATTTGGTAGGGGGCACAGAAGGGGTCTAGGGAAAGGAGGCTTTGCATATTTCCGTTCGGGGAATCTATCAGAATTGCAGAGTGGAAGGAGGTGATTTATGTATACTTATGTATAGTATATCCAAAGGAGGTTTGGATTTTTAAAAAGTTTAGAAACACTATTCCGCAACTGTATTCAATCCTGTTTTCTAAAACTTCACTGAAATGGCAATTCTACAAATGCTGTTTAATGAAGAGGTTCTTGCACATTTTGGGTCATTGACTCCTGTTGAAAGCTATAGACACTCTTCTCCAGAAATAATTCACATACGCACACATACATAAATTTTGATTATAACTTCAGAAGGTTGAAGGGTCCCTCTAAAGTCCATTCATTGATCCAGATTAAAAACTTCAGCTCTAAAAATACTGAATACTACTTAAATTTCCACAAATAAATGAATAGTTAAATAAACTATGGCCATCCATAAAAGTAGAATTTTATGCAGACATTAAAAAGGAGATAACTTGGGGCCGGCCTGGTGGTGCAGCGGTTAAGTGCACACGTTCTGCTTCGGTGGCCCGGGGTTCGCCAGTTTGGATCCCGGGTGTGGACATGGCACCCTTTGGCAAGCCATGCTGTGGTAGGCATCCCACATATAAAGTAGAGGAAGATGGGCACGGATGTTAGCTCAGGGCAATCTTCCTCAAAAAAAAAAAAAAAGGAGGTAACTCTATACATTCTAATATAGACAGATGCTAAAGATACAATCTCAAGTGAAAAAGGCAAGTTGTAGAAAAGAATGGAATGATTTTGTTTGTATAGATATTCTGTAACTATGATTCCATTTATGAAAATGCACAGAAAATACCTGGAGGGATATACAAGAAATTTGGACATGTGACTGGATGGGTATTGTGGAGACTTTTTTCCTCAAACCAAGTAATATTTGAACCTTCCTCCCACCATAAACTCGTATTTTTTGTATATTTTAAGAAGAAAAAGTAAGTTAATTAAAAGTTGAATCATTTTTCTAAAATATAATGTTTTATAGTCTTTATAATCTACTCCAAAGAAGAAAGATACTGTGTATTTATTGCTATCCAAATGAGATCCCTTCCTGTAAATGAAACTTTGATCTCCTTTTCCTTCTTTGTTTTCCTAAGGGTTAAAAGACATTTTTGGACTTTCCTTCCTGATTCGACTCATCATTGTCCAACTATCTTGCTTTGGGTTCTCTTCTTTAAGTTTTCAATTACTCACTTATGTGTAATGTACTGGCATTATATGAATAAAATCCAGACATATGTAAATGATATTGAGAATGTTGCCTGAATTTCTACATGAATTCTCTTAATTTGTGACCTACTAAATCATACATTATGATTTTTATATAAAGTGTTTCACGGATTATTAACCCAAATTATGCTGTTATAGTCAACCACATGAGATGAAGTAATTAGAAAACTAACATCATCTTGGCCTCAAATACTGAGGGACTCTCTCAGTATTTGCACAGATAGATTTATTTGGGGGTGAATAAAGTAATTTTAATCTTTACATCAAATATTAAGTTTCTCATCTGCTATTTCAGTTTTAATTATATCCTATTTTTTAAGCAGATCAAATTTTCTAACTTTATTATCTAATATGAGGCATTTGGGGGAAGAATAGAAAAGAGACACTCTTCCTGGCTTCCATTAGAGTGGGGTTTGGAATGAAGTACAAAAACGTGTATGATAATCACAGAAATTACTACAACAGAAAGTCCAACTATTCTAGCCTGTTCACCATAGAAATTTTCATATATAAACTAGTCAAGAGCCTGGTTATCTGTCCCAGTTTTGTCAACGAATGGGGACTCCTCCTTCTTGGCAGTCTGCAGAGGCTGACCTCATCGATGCAGCCAACTCATTCCTTCATACCTGAGTCCTGGGGGAGGCCTTCCCTGTGCAGAGGGCGGACAACTGGCTGAGGACAGCCCCCTGGGAACCACGGAAGCTGCCAGGGATGTACCTCAATGGGGATTCCCTCCAGCAGATGGCCACCATCTCCGTCTTGCAGTTGGTTATTTGCCTACAACTTTCTTATGTTCAACAACTCTTTCTTGCTTAATTGAACATCCACACATTTAATTCTAACCTTCAAAAATAAAGAAATCGGCAATACCCAGTTTGTAACCCCACATTCCTCTCCCTCATATCTACGTTTAAATAGTCATCATTTTCATGAATCCAATCGCCTCCATCCCACGGATTGCCTTGGTCTTGACAGGCCTCCACTGTAATCACGAGATCCTCTGCCTCCACACAAAACCCTTATTAGTTCATCCCCTCCGCGGCCTTCCGAGTTATCTTTTGAAGAGACAAACTCAGTCATTGCATCCACTGGCTTAAAGATCTTCAATGGCTCCTCACTTCCTAAAGGATCAAGTCCAAACTTCCTGTGGGGATTTTTATAACTTAGCACTTTCTCTTCTGCTTCTTCCTCTTCTCTCCTTGTACACTTTTTCCTCTTTTCTCAAAGAATTTATATTTAGATATAAAACAATATATATATTTATTTTTCCTGCTTGCCTAACTTGACACATGCTGTTCCCACCATCTGTAATTTCCATCCTCCCTTTCTTTACCTGGCAAACTCCTGCTCATTTTTTAAATTTCACATCTGCTGTCACCTCTCCTTTGAAACCCTCCTGCATTATCTACTCTGTCTCTGTGCTTGCCTAACCTTTAGAGGTTGCCCCTCACACCTCCCCTCACTGCACTGTAATTATGGATTTCTGTCTCCTCCAGTACCTCCACTGTGCCAGGCTCCACACAACTTTTATTTCAATTATACTTTTACATATCTTAAATTAGTTCATATGTCTTTCTAAGCTAATTGATCTTTCCCTAAGAACAAAACTGGATTCTCACAAAATGGACCTCAGAATGAGCCTGATTATCTAACAGGCAGCTGGGAAACACTGTCCTTATTATTATTGTTTTATAATTTTGCTTGTGTATATTTACAGACACTTATAGAGATAGTTAAGGAGCAAGAAAGAGGCAAAGGCTAATCAAGGAATTTCACTTCTTCCTAATTTTAAGCCTCATACTGCAGTAATATAAAATGGACAAGTGGCAGATCCCAGATAGTTCTCCACCTAGAGTCTTTCCTCTTGTCTGACTTATAGAAATATGTTGGGTTTATTGGGTAAAGGTAGCTATACTTTGCTCTTGGGGCCACTTTACTATATCTATGATTTTGATTGCTCCTTTAAAAATGTTTTTCTAGGGGCTGGCCCCATGGAGTAGTGGTTAAGTCTGGTGCGCTCCGCTTCAGTGGCCCAGGTTCGCAGGTTCAGATCTTGGGTGTGGACCTATACCAGTTGTCAAGTCATGCTGTGGCAGTGACCCACACAAAACAGAGGAAGATTGGCACAGATGTTAGCTCAGGGTGAATCTTCCTCACCAAAAAAAAAAGTTTTTCTAGTTCTTTTGAAGATATATTAGTAGAGTTTTGGTAGGGACCAATTCCAAATATAAGGAATATATAAGAAATTCCACCTCACCCTCATGTGGTGCTAGCACTTTAAATATTTTCAATTCATAAATCACTGGTATTTTACCATCAATTCTAGGTTTTGGTTTGTTTTTCTGCTAGGCAGCTTTTTTTCCTTTCATCTTGTGATCTCATACTTTCATTTTCTTCTTTCAATCACATTAATGTGCATTTCACTGCCTTCAATATCATCTTGTTAAAATAATTTTGTGCTTTGTAAAGATCACAATGACTATGTTCATCTTACATTTTTAAGAGTAGGAAAATTTAAAGAATAATATCAAGCTCTTGAGGCACTGTATTTGCTGTTTTTAACATCAGCAAAACACTGGATTCCATCAGTACTTGATATCATCAGTACTAGAATCCTACATTATTAGGAGAACAGCTCGAAATGAGTCTGATTGTAGCAGAAAGTTCACCAAGATCCTAAAATTATCACACCAGTTTATGGTACCAAGGTGGATATTAGATATGTGGCACTGGTTGTATAATAAGTCTCATTTCTTTTAATCTATTTTATCTAATCATGCTAAGTGATAAGCCCACAAGAACTCAAAAACTAATGCTGCACTGTACTTTCGGTTTCCTAAATTAGCTTTCCACATCCATTGGTTTCGAATAGAAAAGTCCCCACATCCATGGCCCGTGGCCGGGGTGCTCCTGGCTGTGTTCAGAGGGGCCTGTACGAAAGCACAGGAAGAGCATGAATGTGCTTGTGGAGCAAAGGTCATGGACTGTCAAGAACTAGAATTTTGTACAGAAAGTATAGCCTCTTTGCTTAAAATCTGCTCGTAGATGAGGTGTCTGTAGAGCCAGCTTGGCATACTATCCCCATAGTGACCCAGGAAGGAAGCCTCTTAAATCTCGGATGCAGATGAGCACAGAGATCAGTTGGATGAATATAAGAAATATACCACTGGACATAATTGCGCCATGTATTGTTATTCATAGAGTTGCCTGTTCTGCTTCTTCTCCTCCCCAAAGCCCCCCAGTACACAGTTGTATATTCTAGTTGTAGGTCCTTCTGGCTGTGCTATGTGGGATGCCGCCTCAGCATGGCCTGACGAGTGGTGCTAGGTCTCTGCCCAGGACCCAAACCAGTGAGACCCTGGGCCACGAAGTGGAGCACGTAAACTTAACCACTCTGTCACGGGTTGGCCCCCTAGTGTTGCCTTTTAAATTGACTAGCCTAATGAGATAGGTTACACGACAATTTTCCTCTTGTACCTCTCACAACTCCTAGAATAGTAATGTCTTGCGTGTAATAGATGCTTAATAAGCATTTGTTGAAAAAAAAAATAGCTGTAGGGGTCAGCCCCGTGGCCGAGTGGTTAAGTTCTTGCGCTCTGCTTCAGCAGCACAGGGTTTCGCCAGTTTGAATCCTGGGCACGGACATGGCACTGCTCGTCAAGCCATGCTGAGGTGGCATCCCACATGCCACAACTAGAAGGAGCCAGAACTGAAAATACACAGTTATGTACTGGGGGGCTTTGGGGAGAAAAAGGAAAACCACAATCTTAAAACAAAATAGCTATAGAGAAAGAGAAATGGGGTAACCTGGCAAAAAGTCCTATTTAAGGCCTGCTCTGGGCTAAGAGCCATGCTGCCTTGTTCTTAAAGCCAGGGGCTCTTACTCCAAACCTCACGCTGAAATCCTTGATTTCTGGGCCAAGCAATGCAGAATGGCCCGCTCCCGGGATCAAACCCAGAATTCTTTCTTTTGTGCAATGAGAGAACAGGATCTTCAAAAGCACTTCAAAGGAACCAGTAAAGTTCGCACCTGCCATGACAAGAAACAGCAGCAGGCCCCTCGACTCGGGTCAGAAACCAATCAGGGAATGGAAGCGGACAAAGCTCCCTCAACGAGGCGAACCAGCCCACGGAGAGGCTGGCTGGTCAGACCGCAGCCTGTCCCTGCGCCGCATTCTCCACTGAGGAGACCAGGCTGATGAAGGCGGAGCTGCCCCCACGCCGTGTTCTTCCTGAAGGCCTTTCGCGGCGGCGGCCAATTAGGACCACTGCTCAGAGCGCAGCAACCGCGCGGCTTCCTTTGCTTTACAGCGAACTCTTATGTCCAGAATCATTCTCAGCTTCCTTTTTTTTCTAACAGGACTACAGTTACTATTACAATGTTATCATTTATCGAGTATATCATGTATGATATAACTTAATTGTTAAATATTATTGTCATTCCAATTTTTAGTGAGGCACGAGAGGCCCAGAGAAGTTAGTTAGCTTGCCCACAGTCACACAGCTGGTAACTAAAAGAGCCAGAATAGAAACCCAGGCAGAGGGCCGGCCCTGTGGCCGAGTGGTTGAGTTCGCGTGCTCCGCTCCAGTGGCCCAGGGTTTCACCAGTTCAGATCTTGAGCGCAGACATGGCACTGCTCATCAGGCCATGCTGAGGCAGCATCCCACATGCCACAACCAGAAGGACCCACAACTGAAAATATACAGCTATGAATAGGGTGGGGAGAAAAAGGAAAAAAAAAAAAAAGAAACCCAGGCAGTCTCAGATTCTAGAACTGAATCTTAACAACTATGCTATACTGAAACATATCCTTCACAAAGCACAGCAAACAAGACTACACAGGTGTCCCATCAAAGTAAGAGAATATATGTATTTATCTATAATACTAATCTGTGTATATATACATATATATTTTTATTAATTTCCTATAACAAATATATATATCATAAATATTAATAAGCATTATTAATTAATGTATATTACCAACGATTCTAGGTTTTTGTTCCATAAACATAAGATAGTGCATATGTGTATATACATATATGGTGCGCACACACACATATGTATGTATATATACTGTCCTTTATGGTATTAATAGCAGATTGATTTTTCTATACATAGCAATGAATTCATGATAACAAATATTTATACTTTGCTGTAAAGTCTGGAAGTGCTTTCACCTTCTGCCCTCCTTAACCACACAGCAATCCCTAAGGCAGAGAGCAGGCAGAATGGGTGTTACTATGATGGTGTCCCATGGGCTGCAGGCGCTGGGCCTCAGCTTACCAGCCTTTCAAGAGGATGTAAAATATTTGAGTCTTGAAAAAAGAGTTACTGGCACTAAACAATGAATGAAAAAACTGCAAAATCGAAACTAATAAGAATTTAATTAAATGCTGTTATAAACTAACATGTTAGCATCACTAATTGTTAAATTTACTGTTAACAAAATGCCATTACATTTGAAAATACTTTGTGTATTAGAGTTTTTTTCATTTTGTGAGAAATTCCTAAATATGTACAACTGCCAAGGAATCGTAGCTAATCATAAAGTAAATGAGTTTTACATACATAATTTTAATCGTAAACAAAAATGATAAAAATTCTTTTAAGATGTTTACAGAAGACAAACGCATTTAATGGGGATGTGGATCACTGTAATCTGTTTGAAATTCTATAGGGTGGATTTTCTAAAGGAAGCTGAGCCCCAGGCCTATGAAGTTCCTAACGCACCCGATGACCCCCACTGCAGGAAGAGGACACTGGAGCAGAGGAAAGGACATGGCCCAGGGCAAGCCAGTCACTAGGAGGTGAAACTCAAAACCTCGCCTCCGTGGCATGGCGCTGCTTCTTTTCAGTATCTTTCGGGAACAGCCCCCGCTGACGCTTAGATTCCCTTTAAAATAGGATGACATAGACCAGCGCCCCTCACTGTAGACACACATTCTGGATTGTGTTCACTTGTGCTCCACTGTAATTATCCACAAAAACTCACCAGCCCCTCCCTCACTCAGTCTTTGAGATCGTGCCTGGAAGCAGTTGGTACTACACGTAAACTTGGAGATTTCGCGATGTGCCATAGTCCTTAGACAGTTTACAACAAACTGAAATAAAACTGCTTTTAGCCGTATCTGGAGACATAGGTGTACTGAAAAGGACGGTAGTGTGGTGGATGACTTCAAGGGTCCAATTATTACTCAGTCCTGGGTTTGGAATTCTATGACCTTGAGTTAGTAACTTCTCCAAGCTTCGGTCTCTTCTTTTCTAAGTCAGATGATGATAAGAGTAGCTCCTGAGTTACTGTGAGGTTTTAATGGGATAATGTATGTGTTCTCCCTGCTTGCTCTAATTATGAACATGTTATAAAGTGCTCGACAAATGTTACCTCTTTGTATTATTACTAGCTTTCATATCTTATCAATGGTATAGTTTGTCTAGGACTTAAAAAGTACACCCAAGAGATAGGCATTTTATATATTGCAGAGGGTACAGGCCCTAAGGAGGGGCATATGGCAATAGCTAGTAAAACTATATATGCATTTACCCTTTGATCAACTCAACTTCTAGGAGTTTTGATAATTCAGTTTTGAGCCAATGTAATAAAAATGAAAACAAAAAGAAAAAATAAATAAATACCTATAATATATTGAATGCCTACGTGCCAACCACTTTACTGGGCACTTCAACATTATTTTATTTAAGCCACTTAATCATCTGAGTGCTAAGTAGATTTAACTCCATTTTAGTGATGAGGAAAGTGTGGTTCAGAGAGAGTAACTTGCTTCAGATCATAACAGCCAGGAAGCTACGACGTCTGAACCTAGGAATGGCTTTTTACTATTCTATACTTTCTTCCAATAGAATGTGTTCCAAACTCAGTGTTAGTTTATATTTGAGGAGGCCATGTATAAAATCAACAATGGGATACAGAAGGCTTAAAAGGAAATTAAACTTGCCTCTATATCTCCTAATGGGCAAATGTTCAAGAAATGCTATACTCAAAAAGAGCTGTACCCAGTAGCTTTCTGTTTTCACCTAAGCATCCATGTTGGCTGAAACTAGGAGATACCTGAAAATCCATGCACATCTCCAAAACATTTCGATCCATAAAGTTTTTGGATTGGTATCTGATTTTGCATTTCATTGATATATTATTATAAAACTGCTTTGGCTTTTTCCTCAGTGAAACCAAACAAAATTCATAATGTATGTTCTTCCAACTTAAAGCATTAACGGCTTCAACAAAACTATTGTATATACAGCTGTGCCAATATTTAGATATATAAACATCTCAGTTGAATACTAGATGCACACAGGATCAACATCAAGTTGATTTTACAGTTAATTTTCATGGGTGTGATGGATAATTTAAGAGAGTGTGATTTCCAGGTTCATACTCCAAAACACGGCATTAAGTGATTTCAGCAGTTGTCTAAATTATAGTGTGTTCCAAAATTAACAGTAAGGTCAGAATATAACTTTAGATTGAAAATGTAAAGGCCATTTTCTAAATTTGGGATTGAAATACAAGAAGTGGCTTTGATATCAGTATTGAATTGGCTTCAAAGACTTCCAATGAGACCACTGTCCGTAAAAGCTGCCTTCTTATACAGCTTGATAGAGTTGGTTATTCTTTTAAAGTCAGAACTTTGTTTACATTGAAAACTTCCAGTAGATTGCTAAAAATAATAAAAACAAACACATAGACAGTGAAACTTACACTCTTAAAAAACGAAAAGAAAGAAAACAAATCAGTGACTCAAACTGGCAGAGTTTCCTTTCCAGCTTGCCTTTGATTTATAAATTTCTATTTCCTGCCCCAGGGAAGGTGGTGAAGGGTAGGTCCTGGTGCTTTGGATGCAAACTGCCTTCTGGGTTATGCTAATTTGTTGCTGGGTGCTCAACGCTGCCTATTCAGCACAGACTTTATTAGTTCTTGGCTCCAGAAGTTCAAAGACTTATAGAAGCCTGCTCTTGGGAAAGCTGTGGTTGTACACTTTAGTTCTCCTTATTTGAAAATTTCCATGTTCTTGATCAGTGTTGACAAATGCCATGCTCGGGAACACTGTGAACTTATAAACTACTTCCTAAGAAAACATTATTAATATTGATGAAATGAGTCTTTATCCAGCACTTTGTTTATTTGTTGGACCAGCCTGAAAACCTTTCCTCTCCTCCCCACCCCTCAGGAGTGGAAGAGCAAGTAAGAGGATGACCCCACCTGATGGGAACACCTCAACTGGGGTTGTGATTGGCCCCCGGCACTGTTCTCTTGGGCAGCTGCTCCCCTGTCCGCAGAGATGTCACGGCTCCCAGCAAGGTGATCAGGGAACTCTCTTCCTATAGGAGGAGCTGCTTCTCTCTAACTTCTCTCAAAGCTAAGAAGCAAGGGTTTATTCTGGTTGTTTGTCTACAGCTTTGCCCAAAATGAAACTGACTTTCAGTGGTGTGCTACGATATAATGCTAGGGGAAGGGATCATTTGTTTGCTAGATCTTTGGACACTGGAAAGAGGGAGGGCTGAAGGGAAGCTTGGGAAGTTGGCAGAGAAAGAGAAAGGTAAAGAAGAGGACAACAGCTTATTGAGCACATACTGTATTCCATACACTTTGTTAAGTTATTTACATATATCGTCTTGTTTGGTCTTTACAGCTGCCCCGAGAAATAGAGATCTCTATTTTAGTGGACCAGGAGGCAAATCGTGGTTACCTGCCAAACCCATCAAATTAGTGGTTGGCTTTCTATTGCCTGAAGGACCCCCCCTTCGCTTTCTATTCACTGCAGAAATAGAAGTGCAGCTGGAATAGAGGAGGAGGGAAGGGGAAGGGAAGAAGGGGAAAAAGAAAAACTTGAAAAAAAAAAAAGATGAACATGAGAGAGCTCTGAAATGCTGCCAATGGTAACTCAAGGTTAATTCTATCTGCGGTGACAGTAATCCCAAGAAAGACTATAAATCATGCAAACCTTGACTCATCCTCTTCCAATTTCTGGGTCACATGGCTCCATCTTTGCCATTTCAGGAGTTTTGGGAAGCTATTTGGTAGTCTTAGCTTAATGTTCATCCTTCCCAGAGACACTGCTATTTAACAGTAAATTTCACCAAAAGTATAAGAAGTCTCTGCAAAATACATTTAAGAAAAGAACATTTATTTGCTCAATAGGGTGATCCAGCTTCCAGGTTAGCCTTGTAAGCAGGAGGTCTGGGTTTCTTTGCAGAAACTACTCTCTCAAGTCTTGATTTCAGTTTCTCCAACATTTCATTTTTGGATTCCTGACACTGCTGCCTTTCACACTGGTGGAATGGGGAGGGAGTCCTCCCCTGGAGGCACCGTAGCTATCTTACCTGAAGGTCTGCAAAGACATTTTGTTTTGATTCCAGTAGTAAAAACGCTGAAACTTCATTCTAAATTTATTATTAGGAATAGGTCCATCAGCTATCTATTTGTTAATGGATTTACCACAGTCTAACCTGATACACTGAGCATATGGCTTTGCTCAAAAAACAGAAAGACAGAATGACAAGAAAAGTTAATTTAGGGAGGGAATGACATCAATAAATTTAGAAATTTTTTTTTGTGTGTGTGAGGAAGATTTGTCCTGAGCTAACACCTGTTGCCAATCTCCCTCTTTTTTTTTTTTTCTGCTTGAGGAAGATTAGCCCTGAGCTAACATCTGTTCCAACCCTTCTCTACTTTGTATGTGGGATGCCTCCACAGCATGGCTGATGAGTAGAGCAGGTCCGTGCCTGGGATCCAAACCTGCAAACCCGGGCCACCGAAGCAGAGCACATGGAACTTTAACCACTGGGCCACGGGGCCAGCCCCTAATAAATTTGGAATATTTTTTACATGTTAAATTCATCTGGGGTTGCTATGGACTGAATATTTGTGTCCTCCCAAAATTCCTATGTTGAAATCTTAAGCACCAAGCTATTAGGAGGTGGGGCGTTTGGGGAGGTGACTAGGTCATGAAGGCAGAGCCCTCAGGAACGGGATTAAAGCGCTTATAAAAGGGACCCCAGAGAGCTCCCTTGCCCCTTCCACCATGTGAGGACACAGCAGGAAGGTAGCAGAAGAGAGCTCTCACCAGACACTGATCCGCCAGTGACCTGACCTTGGCCTTCCAGCCTCCAGAACTGTGAGAAATAAATGTTTGTTGTCTAAACCGCCCAACCTCTGGTGATTTGTTACAGCAGCCCCGACAGGGATATTTTTGGAAACATTGCACGTCATATCATGAAAAATAGAATTTCTTAGCAAAGTAAATGAGTATCTCAGTGTTCAACAAGCCTGTAAGGTCAGATCAGAGCTTCATAACTGAAAAGATTTTTTACAGATTTAGGATACAGACATTAAGCCGTGGGTATTGTGAATTTTGAAAATGGGAACAAAGATCCAGTCAAGTTTTCACTTATTTTATTTTTTCCTATTCTTGAGGAGTTGTTCCATTTGCTGGGTCTGAGGCCGTATGAGGCCATAGAAAACACCACCTTGGATGTGGCCATAGTCCTAAGTCCCTGCTCTGACAGGGACTGTGGCTCACGAGCTGTTGTGTATTGCTTTGATATGATTTCAAATCGACTTGTTTATGACTTAGATGAAGTTAGCGAAATTTTTTTTTTTTTTTAATTTTTGGTGAGGAAGAATCGCCCTGAGCTAACATCCATTGCCAATTTTCCTCGTTTTTTGCTTGAGGAAGATTAGCTCTGAGGTAACCTCTGTGCCAACCTTCCTCCACCTTGCATGTGGGATACCTTGTTTTAATCCACTTGTTTATGACAAGGAAAGAAAGAAAGAAAAGCAGTTGTTATTTTGATGTAAGAATGAAGTAAGTCAGGATATCGTCAGCTCATCTGTTGTTGATAAGACCTCAGTAGCTGAGCTGATGACGAACACTGCCTGGGGCTTATTGATAAGAACATGGGAAGAAAACACTATGGCAAGGGGACATTTAGACCATAAATACTCAGAGTTTGTGAGGAATATCAGAGACTTTTGTTTGGGGCAAGACACTCTTTGCTGATCTAAATAAACTGTCTGAAGACCTTGGGACATTAACTCCTACTGTGGTAAGGGTGACTCCCTTCCTGGTAATGACAAAAGCTGCGCAGGGGCCCCTGGAAGCTTATCCTGCCCACCGGCACCGGGGCCATCCTTCCCTGGCAATGTGCTCTAGCAACAGGGGACTTCTCACTTTGACTTTGCGCTGGCAGCTGGACATCAGCTCTCGGTTGGTCAAGCCATCTCTCCTGAGTGCCTGCTCCTATAAAAAGGTACCCCTCAATTTAATTTGGACTTTATTCTTTATGTCTCCCCTTGCTTAGAACAACAGTGTCAGTAATCTATCCTTGGTTTGGAGTATGTTGTGTTACTTCTTTATTGGCTTATTAAGAGACATTATCCTGTGCGCTATTGGCTTGTGAAACTATTAGAAATCCCACGGTGCACTTGTGTTAAACTATTGGTGGAGACAGTCTGAGTCTCTGAGCATAATTTTTGCCCCTAAAACAAAACATGAGCCATTACCATGGAGAAATAAGACACTTAAAAAATATCTAAATAAAATGAAGTGACAAGAGGCAAAAAGGAAAACGAAAGCTCCACATGCACGGGGGAGCTTTTGTTTATGGGATGGAAGCTGTTCCTGGAGACGCTCCAGGTTTTACTGTTAATGCTCACAAGTTTCACCTGAGTGCTAACTGAAACTTGGCGGCATCCCCTCGCAAGGGGCCACCGCAAGTGGCTGGGGGCGTGGAGCATCATCTCGTCTATTAGATTGCTTGATAGAGGCTCATCTGTTCTTGTTTTTAAAGACATGGAACTTTTTCAAAGAAGCCAAGCTTCATTCCCTCACACAGGCTTTCAAAAGAATCTGAGGTCATTTTGGTATTTTGGATTCTCACCTACCTCTAAGGCATCAACAAATCGCCTTTCAGACAAATCTCCTCAGAGAACACACCCTGGTTATCAGCTGCAAAGGCCTGTCATCAGCCTGCGCTGCCTCATCTTGTCCCTCCAGCTTCTGCCTCCCCACTCCCGCATGTCTGAACACACCGTGTCTGCTGGATAAAGAGCTTCTGGCTGGGGCTGGAGCCTCCCTCCCGGGAAAGAAAGAGCTGCCTACAGAGCATCAGAGTAATTCTAACTCAGGCATGACTCAGCTCTTCTGTGGCCTTCCTCTCATTTCACCTTGATTAGGCTGATGTGCTGGTCCTACTTGTGGAGATAGATGTCTTCTTCCCCTGCTTCTCCCTGCTTCAATTTCAGGAGAGAAAATCCCTTTTAAGAGGAATACTCAGAAGATTTTATCACGGAATTCTTGCCATGGATGGTTTTCTCCTCTTGCCCCCGTTTGCTGTCTGGATTTTTCTCTTCCCTCAATTTTCTCAGAGTTTGGGATTATGAATTTAAAATTAAAGTCCGGAATTCAACAGTGTTCTCAATAAAACTTTGCAATTACATCTTTCAAACTTACGTTTTTTCCTGTTCATATATTTTTCTTCATCGCAAAATAATTAAAGTGTTGGTGTGTGTTTCTGCTTATGTGTAATTTTAAGGCTTTAAAACATGAAAGGACATTTCACTTTTAACCTTACCATTAATGTGATAAAATAGCTTTTATCTTTCTGCTGATTTTAAAAGCTCACATGAAGCTGCACAATGCTGAAGGGGGCACCCGTGCTCCAGAAAAAAAGAAGGAACTAAACGGCAAGACAAAAATACTTGGTAGAAAGTAGCAAATGGAATCTTTGTTGATTTTCTCTTATGACGTTGACAATTATTTTTCCTTAAAGAGAAGAGGAAAAAAAAAAGATAACCTACCTAAAATATTAACGCTATCTTCAGAGTTCTAGGATAATCCAGAACAGAGTGGTTATTAAAGAAAAGGGAATAGGTTTCATCTCTGGCAGTGGATCCCTGCCACTGATTTGCATATTCCTTGCCATGATAAGCTGTATGAAGCTGCTTTAAGTTCGTTCCACAGATGGAAAACAGCAAGTACGGGAATTGGCTACGGGTTTATCAGGACTACCATCTGAGGTTTGATTTCGAATCAAGAGATAGTGTCTGACACACATTCCACTGAGCATGCTTCTCAAAAATCTCACATTCCAGATGCAGCAAGAACTGCATGCATTGAGCACACGCACACATCGTGCCCGACAGCTGCACCCCAGACGGCCCCCTGCACACACATGTTCTAACACGGTTACAACAGAGCATGCTCCCAAGCCTTCAAGCTTCTACAGCCCTCTGCCAAGAGGCTGCCAAAAAGATGCTCAAGCAGCAGTCGAAGTAGGCCTGACCTCTGGTACCCACGGCCACTCCAGAGAACTTCCTGTGAGCCCCAGGGACTCAGAGGAGGCCAAGTGATGAGGAGGCTGCCGAAAAAGCCCCAGGTAGTCATTCTGTTTCTTGTCCTTATTTTTCCTCACTCTCATCTTTCTCCGAAGAACATAAACCTGTTTGGGAGGTTCAGACAGGCCGTGCACCCAGTAGTAACAGCAGTTACTAGCAAAATGATCAACAGAACAAGAGTCCCAGCAGAACGATAGTTTTAAAATTATCTAACGTTCTCTTGGCTTTCTGGCTTTTTAAAAAATTTATTTTGTTTTTCCATCTTTTTGTTGCAAGTGGAACTATGCTTAAGGCAAGCAGGCAATGGAAAGCTCTGACTTCAAAGCCATTCCTTGATAAAACATCGAAACAGCCCAGGGTGGACCAACTGTTATCCAGAATCCTGCAGAGAATTAACTGAAGCTCAGTGCTCACTCGCCGCTGGGAGTTTCGGCAGGCAAGGTCTTTCTCACGGTCCTGCGCGGTTTTGTCGCTGCGTCTCCTCTGTTTTGTCAGGCAGGGAGAGGTTTGGATAGTCTCTCAATAAAATTCCATGGTATTGTGCAGAGGGAAACTGAATTCCCACTGGGCCTCATACAGGCCTGGAACATGCACTGTGCCCTCGCTCACTCCTCGAGGCAACGTCATTTTACTCCTCTCTCCACCTGGAAACACCACTGCCTGCGCCTTCTCCTGGTCCTTTCCTAACTTTAGAGGAGTAGCATCCTTTCTGCCATGAATGTCAGAAATATTGCCTTTTCAACTTTGTTTTGTATAATGAGATGGTACTAAATCTACATAAGGCCCAGAGTCATCCACTTTGGATTTGCCAGTCCCGTGGGGACATTACTGAGCTCCTCTCTCATCTCCCCAGTCTTCAGACTCCAGCCCACCCAATCTCCTTGCTTGAGTCAAGCAGATGGTCTCACCCCTCCCAACCCCCCAGCATTTTTCCACTCCCACCTCCATGCATTGCCCGTTCATCAAGCCACATCTCCCTTTAAATGCGAAGACTCACCTTAAAGCCCACCACCTCTTCCAAGGAGCCTCCCTGATTAAGCGGAGATGAAGAAACCTCCGAAGCATGACTGACAAACTCCCAATAAATGAGAACACATGCCCACACACACGAAAACAAACACAGAAGCTCACGAAAAGAGAAAAATGACACATTCTCTACTTTCGGATTGTATGCTCCTATGAGGTCAAGGAGATCAATTTTATACCAATAACCAATTAATCACTTCAAACAATGAGGTATTTCTAACATCCTCAGGGTGTCACTCAGCAAAACACTGTGATGTCTTCTTTCTCCCACCAATCCTCCTCTTTCTTTAAATCTCTCTTCATTTTCTTTTCAGCTCCTTGAATGCACATCCAAAGGGAACTGCCACTCACGGGGAGGATGGTGTGGATAACACTAAAGAAAGCTGGTCCTTGAAAGACCTCCTGGGTGGTACATCACACTGCTCAGGAAGAACCTGCATTTGAGACTGGCAAATGCCTTAATCACTCAATTTTCTCATGAGGAAGCTTTAACGACTCCATGCCTACATACTTCCTGGGCAAACATGACTGCTACATTGGGATAAGGGACCAAAACACGCCAGAGAAGGACTCACTGAAAGAATGGGGGGCAGGGCTCCTGACAAGACTCAATGTCCAGCCTCAAATAAAGCTGTTGGAGAGCAAGGGAATCTTTAAAAAGCACTGGGCCTGGGAAATCACATCAGGAACTAGAAATAGGCTTGTTCCCTCTCATCAATGCAGCTGAGAGACGCGCGGCATAAAACGACCAGAACGAGGAGCAACACAGATGGAATGGCGAACATGGCGTCAAACACCGCTGCCACAGAAGCGGTCCAGCTACAAAGCCACGCTATGCAACCTTGAAGCACAACGTTACTGATTTTGTGGTTGTAAAAACGTACCTTCAACTGCAGAACTCAGTTTTATGACACCTTGAATAAAAACAAAAAGTGGTAGTTATATAATGGACCCAAATGACCTTTTCCAGTCTTCTCATAACACGCACCTGCTTCATATCTGGATTTTTTGCTGGCATTTTGAGAATTTAACTAAACAAATATCAACTTGAAAAACTAAGTAATTTTCAGTACTTGATTAGACCTCATGGGTGTCTTCATTTCCCCACTAATACCATTTGGGGGAGTTTTTCACCAAATAAGGGATCTAATGTATTTTTGAATGAAACAAACACCAAGTCCTGTCTGAATGACTATTTCTGTATATAAACCATGAGGAATGATAGACTGCTAAAACTCCACACAACAGGACACCAGTGTCTAGTAATTCCTATTTAATATTGCATATAGAAATCATTTGATACATGTTGGGGCAGGATTTCTGTTGAAATATATAACAGGTAGTTAAAAACCATGGTGTGATCTGGCAGCTTCCATCTCTGGGGTGGTTGGGCCAGAGGCCATTTTCTGGTCTGACATGCTCAGTATTCCTGCTCCCTGCAGGTCAGATGGTTAAAGGACTATCTGAGCTTGTCAAATTGCTCATGAAGCAAGTAGATACTGCTCTTGACTGGATATTTACACACCTTTTTGGTGAATTTAAAGGTGAAAATATTAAACTAAAATCAATTAAACCTGGTCCAATAATTTAACTTACAAAGTATTTTTTTGTAAGTCACAGTTATAAATATATAATATTCCCCAAACTTTATGTGATAGCCATGAGACTCCAGGGGGAGCAAAAATGTCTACAGCTTCATTTGGTTGAAATTCTGATTCTCTTTCAAACTGGAAGAGTTTCAAATTAAAAATGGAAGCAAAACCCTTTTCAATATTGGTAAACCAAACTGGTATCAGCATGAATATACACTGATTTTAACAGATTATGTTCACAAAGACACAAACTTGCTCTCCATTATAACTTTCTGAAAAAGCTGCTGTTAAGGTACCTATTGAATTTCATCTTTCCTGCAGAACCAGTAGTGTCTGGTCAGTGTCTAACAAGGGCCTCTCCAGAGGAAAAAGCACGCATACATATGTATGTGGATTTATTATAAATGTTACTGATATAAATGATGTGTAGTGCACTATCTACAAATAATAAGAAAATAGACAGTACTCTTTATTGCACGTTCCATACAGCCAATTGAGTCTCACAGAGTGCTTTCATTGATTTTGGTCACACTCTCGTATCTATAGCCAGCAATCCAACCATGATTTCACAAAATCATGCATTGAGTGGCATCTCAATCTGCTCTTTTCCCAATAAATTTATCATCACTGCATCTTTTATGTGATCTACTGTTAAATTATTTTTCACCTTCATACAAAGTATTTTCATTAAATTAAAACCTCTTTCAGCTCTGACACTATGTAAAATACGTCCACTATGGTCTATTTCAAGCTACCCATCTGATGTCACTGTACGTGGGGTTGGGAAGAGATGGGAAGTAGCAACACCATTATGCAGTATTTCCACCATATAGGTACAGTAGATGTCAACAAACTTCAAGAGTATGGATAGTAAAATGTAGTCAAATGATTAGGAAGTACAGAGTTTTAGGTACTTTTATTACTTTTGTTTTAAATATAATTTATTTAATCGTAAGTTTATATAATTTAATTTGTGATAATGGCTGTGTTATGGGCTCACAAAATTCCCCAAAATGTAACAACTGACTCTCGTAAGCTGGTATGAACCAGGTATAGTAGCATCATTATCATTACTGAGGCTTCTTTCGACTCAGGCCCAGAGAAGAAAATCTTGATCTTCAGAATACTTTCTGAGATATTCACAAAAGGGGTTATAATTTAACTCAATAAGCCAAATGTGAGCAAGCTTAGCATTTATTATTTTGCCAGTAATTTAAAAACCTCTTAAATCTCTCATATGCAAAAAATATTCCATACATAGATCACCTTGGAAATAACCGTCATTGACCATTAACTAAAAACACAACCTAAATGGACTTGGCATTCTTTTGGTCAGGGAACTATGCCAAGAGGTATGAGTCATTGACTTATTAAGCAATGATCCTGTCTTTTTTTAAACTGTAGACTCTTTATACAGGAAACCAGGTCAGAGTATTGAATTTTTTCAACCATATTTATTTTTGTCTATAACCAGCACACTGTCATTCAAACGAAAGGACATCAATGAGCTCTCATCAGTGTGTAGGAACAGGCACTATGCAAGTAAAGCAAGAAAATCTCAATGAATTCTTACAGGAGATGTGGGTGGTGATGAGACAGAGCCCAGCAATGCATTTACTGAGTAAGGGGAAAAAGGCAAGTCAAAAAACAAAAGTCTGACGTTAGAACTTTAGTTATAAACATTATTTTAATAAAAACATTAGTGATTCATTGGTTTCATATGGACTTCTCTTATTTGGTAAACCTCAAATCAAGCTTTCCCCTATAGTAGGATAGGCCTTTATATTACAAAGCAACAATGTTATACTGGAAATCTAGAATTAGCTGAATCTAGTTAGATAGCTAACATTAACATTATACAAAAATTATAGAATGAGAGGAAAAGACATCTTTTATTTTAAATATGAATATTTAAAAAAATTTGAATATATAAGAAATGATTGATGTTGATGCTGAAAAGCTACATGTAGCACTGCTCACTTCCAGGACACACAATGAACATTATCCAGTGACTGGCTGACATTGACATTGCCTGGAATTCAGGGTAAGCCATAACACATACATATATGTATATATACACACAATGGATCCCACCCTCCCCCCATTTAATTCTTTATAGTTTGCAGAAATGTTTGGAAAATAAAATGGAAAAAATAAAAGAGAAAAGAAAAAGAAAACCAACTATTCTTTCTCAACTCAATTATCTTGAGCACAGCAAAATTCCTAATCTTGTGGGTGACTCTTGTGGACCATGTCCATTGTCCTGCAAATTTTCAGAGCCAATTACTAACCAGGGATGCTTTCTGCAGCAGTTCTCCAATTCCAAAAATATTTTACACCCTTTCCTACCACTTTCCCCTAATGATTAATTTCAATTAATCTAAAATAATTCTTAGGAGAAAGGGTCAGGTTAAAACAATTCATGCTAAAGTGTGAATGACTAGGGCTCACTAAAACTCTTCAATGACATCTCATAGTTGCTGAAATACTAATCACTTTTTCTTTTAGGAAATTTAGCCTTGACCTAACATCCACAGGTAATCTCCTCTTTTTGCTAAGGAAGATTGGCCCCGAGCTAACATCCATGGGCCCATCTTCCTCTGCCTTATATGTGGGATGCCTGCCACAGCGTGGCTTGATGAGCAGTGCATAGGTCCCCACCTAGGATCTGAACCAGTGAACCCTGGGCCGCCGAATTGGAGTGTGCAAACTTAACTGCTACGCCACTGGGCTGGCCCCACTAATCAAATTTTTAACAATGGCCATTAAGGCCCTACGTGATATATCCCTGCTTATATCTCTATTTCTTCTGCTTCATGTCACATAACTTTCCCCCTTATTCAAGATGCTTTAGCCACTTTGGTCTTCTCTGTGTTTTGCAATGCTAACTCCTTTCTGCCCCGGGTTAGTGCACTTGCTGCTCCCTCTGGCTTGAGTGCTCTCCCCTAACCTAGATCTTCCTATAGCTAGCTCTTTCTCTTCATTCAGATTTTACTTCAAATGCCACTTCCTCAGAAAGGCCTTCCTTGATTACTGTATTTAGAGCAGCCCCAGTACTGACTCTCCAGCCTCTCTCTCTCTTTTATTTTTTTATAGCAGTTATCACTACCTGAAATTACAGTCTTGTGCTACCTAACAATGTTTCTGTCATCTACAGACCACATATACGACAGTGGTCCCATAAGATTAGTGCCATATAGCCTAGGTGTATAGTAGGCTATATCATTTAGGTTCGTGTAAATACACTCTATGGTGTTCGCACAATGATAAAGTTACCTAATGACACATTTCTCAGAAGGTATCCCTGTTGTTAAGTGATGCATGACTGCATCTCACTGATTTATCACTTGGTTCCTTGTTTCTATCTGTCTTCCTCATTAGAATGAGAGCAGGGACCTGGTCTGTCTTGCTGGCTATTGTAACTCCCCTGCTTAGAACAGTGCCTGGCATAGAGTAAATATTCAATAAATATTTATCGAATGAATAAGTGATCATTCCCAAGTGTCCTAACAGAAGATTTTATCAATCCCAGCAAATGTAATTCAAATATGTTATCTTAACTGTGGATGTTACTGATCAGAGTTCTCAGATTTCATTATATTGACCACTGTCTGTTTCTACTCAGAGACTAGTCTTCATGGAGGCTAGTAAACATTGGTGTGTGGAGTCAATATACATAAGTTACAGTAGATATTTAGACGTTTCAGGATTTAAATATTAAAAAGGTCCCCAAGAAGTAAGTTAGTTTCTCAACTACTTAGAGACAAGATTATGCCCTAAATGGACTTGAAGGAACATTTGCTAATTGATTTTGATTTTATATCCAAATATCTCTAGAATCTGTAGTTCTCTTGTCTCCACCGTCATCACCCTAGGCCAAATTATCATAGCAATATTCACATGAATCTGTATGACAAGATATGGGTCAAGAAAGAGGAACTAAGAAAGAGCCATTCAGTTTTTAATATCCTCTTCCCACTGCATTCTCATACTGCAGCCGGAGTGATCTTTTCAAAAGGTAGGTCCAATTATGTTTTATCCCTCATCCCTTTAGAATTCTTAAATGGCTTTTCATTATTCTTAAGATAAAAATCAAAAGCCTTAACATGACTTGCAAAGCCCTTCCTGACGTCACCCATGGAACATAAAGAGAAATGGCCACAAATTCTTCTATATACTTCCCATAGAGAGGTGGGGGCTGTGTCCCCTCTCCTTGAATCTGGACAAGCTCTGTGACTGCTTTGACTATTAAAAAGAAGTGGAGGTGATGCTCTCCCAGGGTCTGTGCCCAGGCCTCATGAAACAGGGAGCTGCTTCTTCCTGTCTCTTGGAGCAGTCCTTCTGGGAATCCTGAGCCCCTGGTTGGGAGTCCTGAGATTGCTATGTGTACACACTCTGGTAAACACCATCAGCTGAGCCTAGGCATCAAGCCTACGCAGAGGGGAGAAGCTAGAAGGCCTTGAGGAAACTGTTGGTGAAGCCAGGAGGACGAGGAGCAAATTGTGCTTGGAGACTGAAGCAAAGGTAACTCTTCCGCCGTAGGGGCAGAAAGTTTGGGAACATTATCACCTGTAGTAACATGGGAAATGGAAAATATACCTAATGAATTCATAGATTTTAGTAAGGAGATTTTCAGGCAGAATGCTTAAAGTGCCAGTTGGAGTTTTAAAATAGTTACATAAGATAAAGTAGAGATAAAGATGAATTTAAAAAAGAACTGTTCAGTTTTCAAGCAAAATTTAGAGAAATATAGAGCTAGTACTTGTTGGTTTAAAAGAAGATAAAAGGGTTTAACATTCCTAGCCTTTTCAAAGGCAAAGGCTTGCAAAGTAATAAGTTGACTGAGGTTGAAGATCATCTCAAGGGTATGGCTATAAGACCCCTTTTATGACTTCAGAAAGATTTAAGTGTGTACCTCATAAGCTTCTAAAAGAAAGAAAAAGGTTTCTAAGAATCCTAAGGGTGTTGTCCCACAGCACCCTGACTCTGAGCCCAGGCCAAAGAAGGGCCTGTCTTGAAGAAGACTGTGGATGTGTGTTTTGTCTAAGGGAGTGAGATCTAGTAAGATTTATAGGAAGCTCACAAAGATTTCAAGAGAAGTGTACCAATGGATACATCTTCAGCTTGGAGAAAAATGGGCAGAGGTAATTCAAAGTGAGAGATCTTAGGGTCCTCAAACTTCGGTGGGTAAGAAATAGGCTGAGAACATTATTCAGTTGCAAATGCCATTTCTTATGCCTTGGACTGAATTGCCGCCCCCCTTCCGCCCCAATTCATATGTTGAAGCCTTAACTAACCCCAATGTGATGGTATTTGGAGATGGGCCCTTTGGGAGGTAATTAGGTTTAGATGAGGTTATGAAAGTGGGGCCCTCATGATGGGATTAGTGCCCTTATAATCCCCTTTATAAGAAGAGGATCATTCCAACGCACATAAGAAACGGCACTTGCAACTGAATAATCTTCTCAGCCAATTTCCTATCTATAAAAATTTGGGGACCCTAAGGTCTATAATGCACTGAGGAAAAGCCATTTGAGCACACAGTGAGAAGGTAGCAAAGGGGGACACTCTGATCTCTGACTTTCAGTCTGCAGAACCGTGAGAAATAAATGTTGCTTAATCCACTCAGTCTACGGTATTTTGTTATGGCAGCCAGAGCTGACTAAAATATTGCAGAAACAGGATAACTCAAAGGGTGCAACCAAGAGTTTGGAGGGTGGAGACAAGAGCTGCAGAGAATTATTCCCAGGGAGCAGGACTGGACCACCCAGTCAAGCAACTGGCAACACGTGGATGTCAGAATTGCTATGGACCAATGATTGCCACGTGCCTCCTGTTCCTCCACTCTTTGAATGAGAATGCTCATTGGCCTGATCTCATCTCTGTATCATCAGGATATGCTGGGTGTGTTTGAAGTCTTCATATTGTGAGAAGTTGCACTAGAGAACCGCATCAACGGAACCTTAGCAGCACCTGAATCTCATTTAGATGATAGGAACGTGGACCTCAGACTTGAGCTTAATGGCATAGAGATGAGATTTCTGCAGGGCTTTAGGAGGGAGTATATTTTGCCTTAAAGAAGAATATAAATAGTTTGTGTCCAAAGGCTGAACTGTGACTAAAGATGGCCACAAATTATTTGAAACTGTTCCTACTGAGAGGTGGTGCATTTGCGGTTCCCCTTAATCCTGGTGAGCTCTGTGACTGCTTTGACCAATAGAATATGGTGGAAATGATGCTCTGCCAGTATCTGGGCCCAGGACTTAAGATTTCCTGTCTCTTGGACACTTTCTCTGGGAGCGCTGAGCTGACATGAAGAAGTCTTGAAGCTGGAGATGCCACTTACAGGTGCTCTGTTCTACAGTCTCAGCTGAGCCCACACTCCCAGCCATTGAAACCAAGGGGCTAGGCATATGAATGATGCCATCCTGGACCCCCTTGACCAGCCCAGCCTCCCCTGAATCTTGCCTAAATTCTTGACCCATAAGATCATAGAGTATAATAAAGTGGTTGTTTTTAAGCTGCCACAATTTTGGGGTAACACTTTATGTAGCAACAGATAACAGAGTCAGTCACATGTGCCTAAACTCTCTGACCTCCCTTTGTACCTCGTCCCTTAGGTCTCTGTACCCCAGCCACACCGCCCTTTCAGTTCCCTGAATATTAACATGTACCCTCCCTCACCCTTCTTGATCTTTCAGCTCTTAGCTTATGAGGATTTTCTCAGGGAAATTCTCCTTGACTCTCTAGATTAGCTCCTTTGTTACAGTGGATTCTCCCACAAGAATGGTATTTCTTTCTTTCAGAGCAATTATCTCTGTGATTATTTCATTAGTGCCAGTCTCTAGATTGTAAACTCCGTGAACAGAGAGCAAGACTCTTTGATCATCACTGCATTTCCAGAGTCTGGCAGTGTGTCTGGACATAGTAAGTACTGAATAAATATTTGTTAAGTAGATGAATGGCATATTTGATGCAACTGATAAGGACTCTCCCCGTCGCCATAGCCTTTAATAACTGTGCCACTATTCTTCTCTCTAACACACTGTGAACATGTGGATTCAAAGCTATTGTAACTGGGGAAAGAGAGTGTGACTTGATATTAAGCCACTTCTCCTGCGTGGCTAGAGTCTGTGAAAGCAGCTCAGCCCAACTGGAGTTGTTAAAGTTCCTTCTGTAACTCCCGTGGAGGGGAGGGGAGGAAGCAGAAGGTTGCTTCTGGGCGTGTGTGGGCACAGGATTGCAGACAGAAAAAAACAATCAGTGCCTGCTCACATGTATATCTTTGGTGGAAATCAGGAAGCTTTTCTGAGAATATAAAGAAAGTTGTGGGTGTTGAAATTGTTTAAATTATTTCTAATTAAATTTCTAGTTTAAGTTTAGATATAATTTCTTACTAGATTGTGAGTTTTTCCTACCCTTCCACCTCATCCAAAATGGTGGAGGAGAGAAGTGACACCTGCGTGAATGCTGATGTCCAGGTAAGGATTCTGCACCTTCCAGAACTGCTGCTTCCAGCCCTGTTTTCTTAATACCTAATTTGCATTCTACTGTATTTAAAAATGTATTTCCCCACTTGTTTAGTCCTGTGGATGTGGAAAATAGATGGTCCACTGGAAATGGTTTTTCCTAACATTTTTCTGCTCTATTTCCTTAAGTCTGTAGTCTGTCATTTTTGATGTAAGTGAAATAAGCTAAGATCTATAAATGTCTTTCTAACTTCCACTTCATAATTTAAAAAGTATTTTCCTTTGCCTCATTATATTTCTCCGAATGGGTCTGTGTACAGTATTTCATTAAACGGGTTTAGTAGGGCTCCAATTGGAGAAAGGAAGATCTCCATTTACCCAAATATTAATGCTCATTTTAAAGGGACACTCCCCAAAAGGCAGGGCTCCCATTAGACAGACATGTTCCACATTATTTTAGTGAGTTGACATAGTCTGGGACTTTTCCCAGTTCCATTTCTCTGATTTGTCCCCTCCCTAAGTGCACAATACTGCACTTGTCCCTTTTGAACACATAACAGATTAAAGCGTGGGGCAGGAGGCAGATGTAGGCACACCTTTGATCTCTCATCCTTGGGGGTTAAGGGAGGGCAGACACCTGGCGGCTGCCGAGCTGGAAACAAAACACAAGCCTGGACTGGAATTACCTTAAAGGGAGCTGCAGCTCCAGCCAGGGGCCGCTGGATGCACTGAATAGGCACGGAGGGAGGAGAGCCCACAGTTGGGCACGGGATGCAACAGAGTCCAACAATGTGATTCGGGCTAGCTGGGCGTTGGTTAGAATAACCATTTTTTATAAGGGCAGAGGACAGAAAAGGTCAACAGCTGTATTGAGAAAAAATGAAAAGTAATTATTTTGCAAATAATATTGCAAAATATTCAGCTGTGCACAAATCCTGAAAGGCAATTTTGATGGCAATTCAGGAAGCTTTCAAAGAAACGATTTATAAACTTTTTTTTTTTTTTCACCTTAGCGGAACTCGCTTTTTATTAAGGCTTTCACCTTTGCACCTGGATGCTGTAAATGTTCTCAGTCAAAATGAGACCTGGAGCGTTTCCTATGATTTTCAGTGGAACTGCATTGCCCCCTGGTGTCCATGTGCTGTTGTTACACCACCACACAGAAAGCCAAAGAATGCCAATCAAGCCACGGACTGACGCAGCTTCCAGTCTTTTTTGGGATCAGAGAATACGGTTTTAACCTCAAATCTAAACATGGTTTGACAAGATGTGAATGAAATTTTGAAATTAAGACTCTTTCCTTTCCACTCTCAGCAGAGTTTCCTGAGATTTTCAAGTAGCCCTTAGAAGAAATGATCAGATTCTAACCTGCATTTCTTTTTTGCTGGGAAAGATTCGCCCTGAGCTAACATCTGTTGCCAATCTTCTCCTCTTTTTCTTTCCTCCCCAAAGCCCCAGTACATAGAGGTGTATTCTAGTTCTTCTACGTGAGCCACTGCCACAGCATGGCTACTGACAGATGACGGGTGTGGTTCTGTGTTCAGGAACTGAAGCTGGGCTGGCAGAGCACAGCATGCTGAACTTTAACCACGAGCCATCAGGGCTGGCTCTCTAATCTGCCAATTTTTAATGGACAAATGGTCATGTGAGTGGCTGCTGCACATCTCCTCATTTTTCAGAACCAACTCTCCTGTGCTGTAAAACCCTTCCTGACTTCTTTTTGGCATTTTGTACACACCTGAACTGTCCTGCCTCTCTCTGCCTTCATACTATCTCTCTGATGGAAACTTGAAAGCAAGGAGTATACTTGACTTATCTTTTTATCCACTGCGAATAGCACAGTGCCTGGCAGATAGTATGTGTCCAACAAAAATGTGTTTGTTGCTGGTTGCATGTAACAATGCTGTTCACAGAAGGACCAAATACACTCCCTAATCAACAGCAGTTGAAAGTCAATATGGCAACAAAGCTGGAGGCAGAACACGGTCTTTGGATGGGATTTCCGGGGTCCTTGAGCTCCCTGAAACTGTGTAGGCACCACGTCCAATTATGGGGGCAATGGTTAGAATAACGTAAAACCAGAATACATCTAGCTCTAACAATCTAGGAATCTATGGAATTATTCAAACTTCATCTTCCATTTCTTCCTCAAATGAACCTCTACTCTGGAGAGAGCATGAGTATATTCATCACCACCAATTATTAACAAATGTGGTTGGGGCAGATATTTCTAGGAGTAAGTGTAAAGCTTCTAAATGATGTTATTGAAGATATAGTGGCATGTTGACTGAGGTCATCACTCCTGAGCTGAATGACAATGAGCATGAAACAGTGGGGTCTGGGGCAGGTTATGTGTATCAAGGGGTGGACTACAAAGGAACTGAAACTGTGACTCAAGGGTCAGACTCACCTATGTATGATGTGTACAGTTTTATGCTGCTTTGGATATCATCTTAGGTCAGAAGATGTGACCAGATCTGAAGAATCTATTGCATTAGGAGCTCCTGGCCAAGTCCATTCTATGAGGCATTATTAAAACCCCAAAATATAAAGGAATGTTCTAGGTAGTTGGGCTTTTCCAGTGCTGGTCTTGTCCCTGAGGCTGCCTCAGTGTAACCTTGGAATTAAGCACATTTCTGACACTTCCAGACGAGTGTGACGGGACCTCTGACAGTATGTTGGGATCTGAGAGGGTCCATTCAAGTCCCATCCTAGTGCAGAGCTCTACCAGCATGGCTAGCCCAGAGCCTGAATGGCTGCAAGGAGTGGGGGTCAAGGGCAGTCTTCTTTGGCCCTGGTTCCATTTGAAGGGGTTCAGAATATGTCACTGTGGCATAAAATTATTTTGAGCCGAATGCATTTGAGAACAGACTTTTTTTTTCTGAACTCCCTTATCTGCCTAAAAGCAGAGCCTCCCAAAAGAACTCAGTTGTCATAAATCCTCCCAAGGAGTTTCTGTAACCAGGGAAGATTGACTCATCACCAGAGAGGAGAAATGTCACCACATCTAAACAGGCATTGTCACAAAACCTTGTATCTTTCATCTGTTTTCCCAAGGGTCCTTTTGTCTTCCCTAAAAGTCATTCATAAGTATCTTTCCATCCCTTCCTTTCTCCTATTGAAATGGTACATAAACTGCAAATTCTAACTGCCTCCTTGAGTCATATTTTTCTGTGAATTCTCATATGTACATGAATAAAAATCTGTCTTTTCTCTTGCTAATCTGTCTTTTGTCAGTTTAGCTCAGAGGCCTCTAAGTGAAGAACCTAAGAGGGTAGGGGAAAGTTTTTCCTCCCCAATACTTTCCTGTATGTCTTTGGACAAATATTGGACTTCACTGTGATATATCTCTATTCTGGTCCTTAGAACTAGCTTGGCAACTTACACCAAGATATCCTCAGCGTAAGGAGCTGTGGCAAACTTAAGTCCACTGTAAATCAGAAATGGAATGCTCCATGTAATATTTGATGTGTGTATATTTGCAGAGCATCTTTGAATAATGGCCAGCAAATACAAGTGCAAGGTGTGTTTGTTAAATAAAAATAAATATTCACTATATTGTACAATCCCAATCTTTAAGACAAGACCATGCAGACTAGTTTTAGGGTTCCAAGTCTTCTGGATATTTTTCTTATTTCACACTGCATCTTTAAAACCTTGCATACGGGCTGGCCCTGTGGCCGAGTGGTTAAGTTCGCGCCCTCTGCTTCGGCGGCCCAGGGTTTTGCCGGTTTAGATCCTGGGCACTGACATGGCACCGCTTACCAGGCCACGCTGAGGCAGCAACCCATGTGCCACAACTAGAAGGACCCACAACTAAAATATACAACTATGTACTGGGGGACTTCGGGGAGAAGAAGGAAAAAAATAATAAATAAATAAATAAAACCTTGCATATATGATGATGGAAAAAGTGAATACTATTAAGAAAGTGAAAATTCCTTATTGTTGGAATAAGATAATAAAAGTGAGATTATTTTAACTAACTTCTACCTTTTGAAGGCTAACTGAGTATGATATTTCTAAACGTGTGCAAGGCATATTCAGACTCACACAAAATGGGATGGGTGGATAACCAGAGAGCTAAATGGTGGTAATAACCACTAACAATGGAGCAAAATCATACATCTTGTGGGAGCCTTGAAATACAATTGTTTTTCAAGAGGAGATGAGACTAGAAATTTGGGACCTCTAGCGAGATTTCAAAAGGCATACAATCATCCATGAGCTAAATGGGGTTGGCAAAGCACACTCTGGCTTTCTGGGAATTCTACTGCATTCCAAGAAAAACTGGCAACTGATAACTTCCTGGACAGCTGTTTCTCCAATTTATTCCCCAAATTCCTTTTTGGTGGTTGTCAGCTAAATCTTTACATGAATGCAATAGCCATCCTTCAGAAATAAATTCATCTTAGAAGCTTTCATTTTCATTTGGCAAATGATTTGCAAAAATGTTGATTGTCGTTCTCTGAGCCTAAAGAGAAAATGCAAGAGTGTATTTTCCATAAGTGCAATCAAGCGTAACATTGTGCCATGTTTATGAGACATTTCTAAGTAATTTCTATTTCAATGTCTCTAAGTGTAAATAACAATTCTGAATATACATGCTTGTATTAACCATATCCTGAAATTAATTTTTGACAATGGTAAGTTAAGCAAAATGGTCGATATTTAGTCAATATTTATTTGGTTGATAAATCATCTAACATTAACTTTTCCATAACTAAGCACATTGAGATCAAGTTCAATCTATTAGTTTTATTTTAGTTTACTTTATTAAGAACACCTGAAAAGGTTAAGCTGCTTGACCTTTGGTTGAAACCATTTACTAGCCTCCCATTGCAAAACATTCAGAATCTTCTTATGGTGTCCAACATCCTGGGTTACCCGGGCCCTTTTTACTTCGTTTCATCTTGGATCTCTCCCATTCCCTCCTGCTCCCCCTCCTCGCTACCAATCTCTATGTTCCAGCTACACCACGCTTCTTTTAGTTAGTTAATCTTTCCTTCTCATTCCTGCCTCTGGCCTTTGTCATTTGCTGTCCCCTCACCTGGAGTTCAAGAAAGATATACTTGAGGAAGAGGCAATGAATTTTCCCTGACCACAGACTTCACGGTTGCCCTAGCAACACCCCTTATTTTTCTCTTTATAGCACTTGTAACCATGGTAAACATTTCTATGCATGACCATTCCAAAAAACAAATTCTCAGATTATCTGATTCTTGAAGTCAGGGTGGAGCCTAGGTCAGCGTTACTGCTGTGTCCTCAGGAGCATCCCAATGGCTGGCACACAGTAGGTGCTCAATAAATGCTTGAAAACTGAGGGAAGGTATTCTTAATTCTTCCTACTCTTAAATTGGCAATTGTTGCTTTCCTGCTTCATGGCTGTACAGTAGCAGAAATGATAACCATGTCATAGAAGCTGATTATTAAACTTAAATAGTCTGAGATGGAGCCAATTATTTTCATAAAGCTAGAAAACAGATTTTGAACTTGAACTCCCCAGGAGCTAACTTTCTGAACAAATATTTTCTTCCTCATATACTCATGCACAACTGATGGGAGTGTAATCTGTGAGAGAACCTAAACAAATACAGTCTTGATGAAGAAATTCTATTTTCATTTTTTAGAATCTATTTTAAAGAAATAATCGCTATCACTTCCACCATCATCACTTCCACCATCACCACCTCCATAACCGTCTCCACCACCATTTCTACCACCATCACCTCCACTACTTCTACCACCCTCATCATCATCACCTCCATCTCCACCACCTCCACCTCTCCCACCTCCACTACTTCCATCACTTTTATCACTTCCATCAAGTCCACCACTATCATCATCCTCACCCATTTGTATTTATTGAGCACTACCAAGTACTAGGTTAACTTTTATACATATTATCTCATTTCTTCTCCACAATCTGAATAAAGATGAGTGGTATGGTCTGAATGTCTGTGTCCCCCTAAAATTCACATGTTGGAATCCTAATGCTCAATGTGATAGTCTTAGGAGGTGGGGCCTTTAGGAGGCAATTAGGTCACGAGGGAAGGGCCCTCATGAATGGAATTAGTGACACATTTTTATGGTTTAAACTTAAAATTCAGCAGGGTAGCCAGTGAAAAGTCTCTATCCTACGTGTGTTCCCAATCACCAGGTTTGTCTCCCAGAATGCAATCAATATTCTCAGTGTTAATGGGTATCACCATACTTTTTCATTCCTACTGCCCTTTATATATCACTTTTCTGTTACCACCATCCTATAGACTCTCATGTCTAAAGGCTAAATCTGCTTATACCATTTTCTCTGTCTAGATCTACTAATTTCCAGGTTATTCCTCACCTTCCGTAGGGACATTAGCCTGTTGCACTGACCTTTTCATCCCATCTTCAACATTCACGTTTATGGCCTCAAAATTTCCTCAGCTGTAGTGGTCTTTATCTCTACTCCGGTTCCTCAACCAGCAGCCCAGTCATACTTCAGACATGTGCATTTCTCAAAACAACTCCACCTCTAAGTGCTTGAACAGTAAAGGTGCTCCTTTGACCACAATCCCTTTATCTTACACCTTAATCACCTCTTCAATGTGACTGAGTTTCCCCAAGGGCCATTTGTGAACTCTAGCACGTCTCTATTTTGCCCCAGTGAATCAGCTCTCTGCGGGTTTTATGTTTTGTCCTACCTGGCCTGGACCCTAATTCCAGAAGAGAATTCTCTGTCCTCTTGCCCAACCACCACTTAGATCTATTCTAATATTGCTCATCGCCTATGTATTCCTGGGGCAGTTATGAAGATATTTCTGTGCTTAAAACCTTCAGTGGCTTCCTAAGGACTCAATCCAGAAGTCTTAGCTAAACAGCAAGTGATTTCCATGATCTAGGGAGGTCCATCTTTCTAGGGAGTCTATAATCATCCACTTCACAAATCTAATGCTTCAGCAAAACTCGGCAACTTGCTCTTGTTTGAACATACTCTGGGCTTTACCCCCTTCAGACCATTTGTTTGATTATTCCTTATGCTTACTCTGCTTATGGATTTATCTGTGTATCTCTGCCTATTGAAATCCCATATATGCTTTAAGGCCCCGCTCAAATGACACCTCCTTCATCAAGTCTTCTCTCATTTTCCCCTTTTCTCTTACAAAATCTCAAAGTCTTTGTATGAACTTACTTTTTTTAATAAAATAAAGCACATTGTGTTTAATACGATAGTTATTTTCGTGTCTTATCTTCCAAATAGACTGAATTTCTTGAGGACTCCTGCATTTATCCTTGTAGTCCCTACAACATTAAATAACTGCTTTACAAATGTGGACAGAATACATTTTAATCTTATTAGGAAAATAATAAGAACTAGCAAGGATCTAAAATCAAAACAGGGCAAAGTCAACATTACAACGTCCTCACAGGTTACTATATCACTCAACTTTATTCTCAAATTTTATAGAAAACTTAGAATAGGATTTTTTCCCTCCTCCAATTGTGTTAGAAACTGCTCTTTTTTTTACCTAAATATAGAACAAAACTCCAGTAAAGAAAAGTGTATGCACTCATTTCTGCTACACATCAGGAGGTGTCGGATACTTGCATGGCAAATGCACGTGTGGGACATGTCCTGCATTTCTGTACACTGTGGTCAATTCCCAGATGACGGAGGATGGTCAGCGAGCAGGAACAGCTGTAACCATCACTGTGGTCCACGCTTGAGCTGTGACTATTGTGTTCTTGATCAACAAGGCCCCCATGTCTTTGCCACAAATATTGTTCCCCCTCAGCGGATTTTCACCTTTTCACAGAAGCTCTTGTTGACCTTCATTCTCCTATAATTATTCCTTCATTCTGTACTAGTTGACTTTCCCAACACAAAAAAGAGTGAGGTCTCTGTAATCATACAAGTGCTTGTGTGCCAACATTCTCTTTCTTTTTGTTGAAAGAATATCACCTTTTACTTCCAGAGGAACATAGCTCTGGACTGAGGCACTTGACATGTGGAGTCTCATCAGGAACTAAGAACAAACCACTGGCAAAAGCACGTGATGACCCTCTACAGTTTTCATTATTCCCCAAAGCTCAGTCATCCCTGTGCTCAGTCCCCTGTGGATCACTACACGACACATGTGCAGCAGGCTATATAGAGTGGATGGGAGACTGGGTATGACCCATGAACTCTATGTGGCTTTGGCTCCTTAAGAAGGCCAACAGGGACATGAGGTGTCATTATGGTTTTTTCACTTATATTAGGTTGCGGAGCTATTTCCCAAGAGAATAGCACTGCAGCTCCTTACAAGACAGAGGTCTTGCTTAAGGTTGTAGAATCTTCATGGCTTTCTTATCTCTAGCTGATAGCAAAATATTCATATTCTCTGGTAGCAGCAGGCCAGTAGCATGACAGGACAGACTGGCTGGAGATCCCCATCTGTTGTATCTATATGATTGTGAAGCAGAACAGGAGCAAAACAAAACCAAAAACGTCACTCTGAATTGCTTAAGGGTAAATGAAGGAAACCACAGAATGACCAGCGGTGAACTCTGCCCTCAGGGCCTATGTAGGATCCACAAATGGGTGGGAACCTAGAAATGATAGAGTGATGTCCACAGTCTCAAGGGCAGAAGCAAGTAGTACAAGTTGGTACAGTGATCACAGAGTCTAAATATTCTGAGAAAGTCCTGATTTTAAATATCCTGTTCTGTTGCCAGATGTGTTCTGTTCCTTCATCCTTAAAGCTTAGTTATTGAAAATTTAGGGGAAAAAATATTGTTTTACCCATAGTAGTGTTCTCTACAAACAAATGCTATCGTTCACATACTTGGGCCTAGGAAGAATGGAGGAGGTCTCTGTGAATCTACGCCACCAGTTCTGGTTTCTATAATCCTACTGAAAGACGAGCAAAGCAAGCTAAGAAGGCCTGGTCCCAATGGGCTGAGACCAAGTCTGGAATCACAGCTGAGCTGGTGAGACTTGAAAAAGTGTGGGATTAGCTGTCTTGGTGAAAGAAGAGAGCTTCATTTCAACTCACGTTATAGGTACAGACTTCTTCAACATAAAATGGAGGCTGACCAGGATTCAATGCAACCACTGTTCCCTGCACCAGAGTACGGACTACGAATTGGCATTCTTCTAGAGAAACTTCAACAGGTTTAGATTGACTTGAAAATGACACTATCCTCTCATCTTTTTCAGTTGATGTCTTAGGGTCAGAGATGATGTTTTGGAGGAATTAAAGGGCATTTCTCACATTGATCTGTGACCAGAAGTATGTATAAAAAAGAATTTGTCTTGCCAAGATCTTCAAGGAGAAAACTATGCTTCCAGTTCCACAGACTGACACATATTCACTGTGTGATACTAATCAAAACGTGAAGCATTTTTCAAATTGAAGGGTAGTTTTTATAATCATCTTCTTCAAAGAGCCCTGATCTCTAGTTACTTTATATGATAGATTATAATGACTAAATAAAATGCTTATTTGTCTCCGCAAAGAATGGCATATAAAGTATTTCCATAAGTTGATACTGCTGGATAAATTGCAGATTCCTTACGCTTGGGTTCATATTTATTTCCTTTCTTCCTCAAAAAGCCAGTACGTTATTATCAGGAGACCATGAGCTTTCGGAAAAAGCTGTAGATTTAAAGTCCAAGCCAGAAGACCAATTTTTAGATATGTAGTAAAGAGGATACAAGAGAAAAAGAAGTTGGGCCCAATCCTCTCTAGGTTTCTAATTTTTCTAAAGATGCTATTAATTTATGAGACAGGAGGCCTGGATTTGGGTCCTATTCTTCCCTAAGAAGGTGTTTGACTACTGTTATTTTAATCATTGTTGCCTAATCTGTAATGAGGCAGCTACTCTAGATGAACTCAAAGTCTTTGTCTGCTGTAGAATTCGAATCCTAACTCTCTGAGTACTGGTATGATGTTTAAACACAGGACTTCTTATGGGGTTCCAGGAAAAACACTCTTAATCTGAAACTCCCAGGTGTATTCTCAATTATTTATGAGCATTAGTTGATTGAAGAATAGTATCCAAAGCTTTGACAAAAAATATATTGAGTGTGTACATCTTCTTGAGAACTCTAACTGATAAAATATGGAGAATATGCTGATGTTAGCTGAAATCAAGTGAGAACGTATATATCAGGCCAGATATATAGAAAACATCAAGAGATCAATTTAGTTTCTCTTTATAATAAACAACTCAAACTAAAAATATCAGCAGTATATGAGCAAGAATTGTTCCGAAACAACCCTATAAAAAGAAATAGCTTTATTGAATCCCAGGCTGTGGTTTTATGGAGAAAAGATTAGGTTAGAAAGCCTCCAAATCTGTTAAGAGGGAAATACTGTTTTTCATCTCTATTTGGGATGACAAATGCTGTGTTTCAGTTCTAGAGGCCCAACTAAAAACCAAGGATGAAATAATAAGTGCTTAAGTGGCTAGAAATAAACATAGCCGCAGCTTTCCCCATATGAGGACTGTACAGCAATAATGAGGATCAGACAAAGGATTGTCATCACAGAGAGGAAATGAGGCATTAAGCAAATAATTGAGGAGTGTTAAATCATCTCAGAGAATACTTGTAAGACTGTAAAAGGCAAACATTAGTAGCCATATTGTTGAGAAATGATGGTAAGAAAAAGTGAATGAAATAAAATTAGGGGGCCGGCCCCGTGGCGCACGCTCTGCTTCGGGGGCCCAGGGTTCCATAGGTTCGAATCTTGGATGCGGACACGGCACCGCTCATCAGGCCACACTGAGGTGGTGTCCCACATAGTGCAACCAGAGGGACCTACAGCTATGTGCTGGGGGGCTTTGGGGAAAAGAAGAAGAAAAAAAAAAAGAAAAGGAAAAAAGAAGATTGGTAACAGATGTTAGCTCAGGTGCCAATCTGAAAAAAAAAATTAGTACTTGAAAGGGAATGTGGTATTATGCTTTCTTACTAGGTGTATGTTTTTTGCCAAATTATTTATTCTCCAAGACTCCTAATTTTTTCCTCTGTAAAATGGAGCAAATAACATTTCCCTTCCTGGAGTGACAGAAGGATTAAATAAGGTCATGAATGCAAAGCACATAGTAATGTTTCTGAAACATAAAAGGGGTCACTAATGGTTGCCTACTATTATTCAAGAATAGAAACAACGTGATGTTTGATCCAGAGGGTCAAACAACTGTATTCTATCATGGATATGAAAGATGTTCTCCAAGACAGGTGACCGCTCACTAAAATACTATACATAAACAATATAATCGAGTAAGACGTTTTTATTTAGGCCATAATTTTCCTGAAAGTCGGAGATCCTCCGCTTTCACTGCATGAATCAGTTTCTCTTTCTTATTCACACCAGGAAAAGTAATCTGCCCAAGATTCTATGATACGCTGAGTAACTTATCATTTATGAGAAGTTGAAGAAGGAAAGACAATGGGGGTGGGGGCCACCTCCTTGAGGGCAGTTTGAGGCCTTCTCTGAGAAATAGTGAGAAATAGGCAGAGCCTGAGGGAGAGGGTCTTTCTCTTCAGGAGGAAAATAGTTAAGATTCTGATGGAGCAGGAAAAGAAAATCAGAGGCAATCATGCTAGAAAACCACGATTTCTGATACAACCAATCACTTAAACCCCACTGATATGCACAAGGTCATCATTAGCTGTCAACACTGCAACGAAAATAGCAAGACAAGGCAGCACAGTCTGGCAATTTATCTGATCAAGTCAAGCAAGGATCTGCATACAGTGAAAAATGTCTAAGGATTAGTTAAATGAGAAAGCTGTAAGCACAGAGTATTCCCGTATTGGGTTTTTCTTTTGGTAGCCATAGTTTAACATTTGGCATTACTTAAAAAGTACTAACTTTTTCCCCCTAAACATTTAAAATAAAAACATTGAGCATTGCTGAGAAGCCTGCATAACCTGGTAAATAATAACCACATCTTCCTCACTCCTTGATGTAGTTATCACCTTGACAAGAAGGTTCGTCTGTAAACAAGTAGATTTAAGCATGATGCTGATCAGCAACCAAGAGAGAGGAGCATGAAAAAGAGCCAGGAGTATTTCTCTAGTACTCAGTATCCCATGGTGCAAATCCAAAGATGCTACCCTTTAGATCCTCATTACGAGAATAAACCAAGAAACTAGGAGGTCTTTATATCAAACAAAATAATTGCTATCAAGGCCCCTGCCGTTATGTGATGATGTAGCAGCAAGGATCACCAAGGCAATGCTGTGTGAGGGTGTCCTTCAAAACCTGCCAGTGTGGGCACATGGGCCTGGGAGTCCCTAACAGAATGCTAAGGAAGCATGGAGGAAGATCATGTACACAACTACTGTACTGACAACTAGAGCAAAGCGCTGTCAACATATTAGCAGCATTATTTAAAGAATATATTGGTTACGATAATAATAAATATTGCATATTTTCACTGTCTAACATAATATAGGGCAAATGCAATCTTCCTTTGTATTAATTGTGGATAGCAATGGAGGATTTATACTGAAGCGTTTCTTCCCTGCTATTTTTCTTTGTCTCTACAGGCCTTCACTATGGAAACAGAGACTCCAATTGCCTCAGGAAGGGAAGAGAGTCAGCCTAGACCAAAGAAATCATTGTTCAGGTTCTAAGGTAGCTGTTGAAGATCTATACAGTTGGGTGCACACCACCCTCCCTCCAGGAGTGAGTAGGAGTGTGGCGTCCTCCACACCGAACAGATGTCAGAGGCACTGTGGTAGGCAGAATAATGACCCTCCCAAAGATGTCCAAGTCTTAACCCTTGGAACTTGTAAGTGTTATCTTCTCTGGCAAAAGGGACTTTGCAAAAGTGATTAAGCATCTTGAGATGTAGAGATAATTCTGGATTAATGGACTTAATGTAATTAGTGGGCTTAATGTAATCCTAAGGGTCCTTTTAAATGAAAGAGAGGGCAGGAGGGTCAGTGTCAGAGTGGTGCAGAGTGAGAAAGACTTGGCCGCCATTGCTGACTTTGAAGATGGAGGAAGGGGCCACAAGCCAAGGAATGTGGGCAGCCTCTAAGAACTAGGAAAGGCAAAGAAATAGATTCTCCTCCAGAGCCTCCAGAAGAAACGCAGTAGCTCTACTGACATCTTGATTTTAGCCCAGTGAGACCCATTTCATACCTCTAACCTCTCAGGACTCTAAGACAGGAAATCTGTGCTGTTTTAAGTCACCAAGACTATGACTATTTATTACGGTAGCAATAGGAGACGAACCTAGGCACCTTCCCTCAAATCTTTGTATTCAATGCACTTTGATGTTCTTCAACTGAAGGATGCCCAATTAGGACTTCCTTTCTTTTTTTAAAGATTTTATTTTTTCCTTTTTTCTCCCCAAAGCCCCCCGGTACATAGTTGTATATTCTTTGCTGTGGGTCCTTCTAGTTGTGGCATGTGGATGCTGCCTCAGCATGGTTTGATGAGCAGTGCCATGTCCGCACCCAGGATTCGAACCGACGAAACACTAGGCTGCCTGCAGCGGAGCATGCGAACTTAACCACTCGGCCATGGGGCCAGCCCCAGGACTTTCTGACTATATTATCTAGTTGGGTTTTTTTTTTTTTTGAGGAAGTTTAGCCCTGAGCTAACATCCACCACCACTCTTCCTCTTTTTGCTGAAGAAGACTGGCCCTGAGCTAACATCTGTGCCCAACTTCTTCTATTTTATATGTGGGACGCCTGCCATAGCATGGCTTGAAGAGCAGTGCATAGGTCCACGCCACGAATCTGAACCAGCAAAAGCCTGGGCCGCCGAAGCGGAGAATGCAAACTTAACCACTGCGCCATTGGGCCAGTCCCTATATTATCTAGCTTTCACTGAGTTAGGCTTCTTAAAATGGACAGATGGTTTAAAATATTAAGGATAATACTAATAATGTGAGCATACGCAAACAACATGATGGAAAAGTGGGCTTGCTTTGCTATAGTTCTTCATTACTTTATAAGTTAAACACGATGATGATCTCATCAGATCTGACAAGAAATTGGCACCCAAATTTAGAATTATGGAGAATTATGAAGAACATTTACTCCAGGAACCGAGCTCTAAATATATCAAACTTTCAGAATATTAACTAATTGCATAAAGTTACCACAATGCAAAAGTGATTTTAGAACTACTGCAAGTAATGAAGGTATAGCTCGGGGAAAAACATGACTTGTAGAAGCAGATACAATACTTTCATAGAAAAAAGTGGGAGCTCAATGTCCAAAAAATAAGAAAAACAAATGTTATGCTGAGAAGTGAACTATGTATGGAGAATATAAAAATGGCCAAAGAAAACAAATGACCAACCTACAGTATTAAAAGAGAAATTCTGAACAAATAGCAGCTCTCTAATAATGAGTACAATTATTCCAAACCTCAAAGGTTGATTTAAAATTTAGTCACATTATAAGACAGAATTATTTTCCATCCAAAATATGTGTGGTTAATGGTTATGAAATCTGAATTTCTTGATTCATACAACAGAATCTATGTGACTCAAAATCAGACAGAGGCATGAGATGCATAGTAGAAATCCAACACTGTAAAGGGAAGCAGAGAGAGGGCATCCTTGGAAATGGAATGGATGCTGTCCGTGGGACATCTCGGCGACCTTAGTGAAAGATCAATGTAATTCTGAAAAGTCATAAACAAAAAGAAAAATGTGGAATATCTGCTCACATTAGGCTACTACAAGGTCTTAGAACAAACTTTAGAATGTTACTATTGACAATATTTGATTTTTTCCCATTAGTTTAAGGTATTATATTCAAGGTATGTAAACGAAACAAAACAAAAATAAGAAACAAAAACTTATCCTACTTAAAGATGGCAAACAGTTTAAGGAATGGCTTAAGGAGTAGACTGGGATGGTTTGGAAACACGTGGCAGTGTCTGCACCCCCAGCTCCCTCCCTGTGGACTCTTTACATGTTTACATACACCTCATGGATATGTGAGACTGTCGCCTGTCATGCAGCCTCCTTTCTGGTCTCCAGAACCCTCCAGGGTCCTTTATTAGGGACTCCACTGCAGAGAGGTATTTAGGAGAAACCATCTGACAATAGAAATGCCCTAATTTAGAACCCTGGGTTTAGCTCATTTACCCTGCACACCTTTAGAAGGCCCTCGCTTTGTACCCGATTTCATGTATTCCCTGATAAATATAGTATATACATATATCTGTCTTTCTAGAAAGATCTTAAAGTCCTACCCTGTGTTCTGTCTCCTCTTCACACAATGTTTTTGTACACTCTAGGACTGAACAAATGTCACTAAATTAAAAAAGAATCTTTCAAGATGCTTTGTATTATTATTGTATTATTTATAAAGCAAGATCAGCAGTTTCAGGTAGATTTTAAGTTAATTTATTTCCCTGCTCATGTTAAAATCAGACTGCTCCAAAACCTCAGACCATAATTGATATCCTCAAACAACAACTCCTTTCCTCAGCTAGATCAGCAAAGTTATAAACCTAGCTGCCAAATAAGCTTTGTTCTCTATTTGACCTTTAACGGATTTCAGAAATGTAATTTTAGATTTCCCATCACCAGGGTCAGGTTGCCCTCATTTTTGTGACACTCTGAATGTCTGAAAGATAATCTCTGTTTGTATATATCAGACAACACGTATCATGTATCTTTTTTTAGTGGACCTGTCATTTTCCTCCTCTAAACATCATCACTAAGAAGAGAAGGTAATCAACTATTTCAATGGGAAGCTGATATATGTTGAGAATTGCCACCCACCTCAGGAAACAAAAACAAAGCTGATGGATATAAAGGTCCATCTTCCTGTATCTAGGATTTGGACCCACACAAATACACCCAGGCCAACATGGCAAGGATGTTGTTCAAATGTTTCCCAAATTGTATACTTTGGAAGACCATTTCTGAGAGATATAAAAATACGTTTTGAAAAAAAGAAAGATTTTGTGGTTTAAGCAGCCTGGAAAATTCTAGATCAATTAGAATTAAAGTGGTCACTTCACTGTAGGGTTTCTTAGAGGCTTTACTACTGTAATAAGCATTGTGACTTCCTAAGAGGTTTACAACATGTGAAGTATATTCAAATATATCTCAACAGGTGAGATGTATATTTTTTTGTTTTAAATTTTTTTCTAGAACACCTCATGAAATCCTGAAATACAGTCTGGGCAATGCTGACAAGCTGCCCCGTACCCCTGTGAACTCCTCTGGGCAGGGATGATCTCCTACTACGTTAGTGTTCCTAGCCCTGAACACAGGTTTGGACAGAGAAGTGTTTAGTGTTTGCTGGACTGAAGGATTAGATAATACTCGATAATACTTGATATTTCTCTTTTCTCCTCATTCAGAATCAGAAGTAGGCAGTGTGGGAATAGAGGGTATGCTTTCCTCCCTCTGAGATCCAAAAGGACTGTCAAGAGATTTTCACATATTGAAGTATATGGGGTAACTATTCAGGTTCAAAAATTGATTTGGCTTGACCTAAAAAGGCTGACTTCCAGCCTATCAAACATACAGTGTACATCTGCTTTAATCATCAAAGTAAAGAACACACTCTCCTAGGATAAGAATGCACCCTTCCCCTCCCACGCCCTATTGCTAAGGCCCTATTGGTAACGCCTGTATTACACCCTTTGCCAACATCAGGGTCATGTTGACCTGCTAATTTGCAACTAAATACCTCTTTGAAACTTTGATGGAAATGTATCCTGGGTGTGTTTAATGCATGTTCTTTGTTCTAAAAAGGTTAAGACTCTACTGAAAACCATGCTTCTTTGCAGCGCTTTCTAAGGCCTTCCCGGGTTATAATCTTCACTCTGGCTTAAGTAAAACTCATCTTATTTCTCTTCTCTATAGAATGGTTATTGGTTATTTTGCATCAACAGGAGCTACCCAGGACAGGCTCAAATGTGGTTTCCTTTGTAGATCAGCACACAACACTGATGGTGAATCATTGCTATCCCTCCAGCCAACGAGAGGCAACACAGATAATGTTATAAATAGGGAGCTGCTACTTTTTGTAGTAGAGATTGATTCTTGTGTGGCTAAGTTTAGGACAGACAGCTTGCGACATGGATGGGTTTATGCTCTCTGCACAATGGGTTCTCTCCAGAAGTTCCGTAAGGTCCTTCCTTTACACTAGGAGAACTGACAACAATAAGCTAAGCCCTTCTCAAACTGTATCTTACTCTTACCAAATCCCTAGTTGAGAGAAGGCATCTTTAGGGAAGATGATTTGAAGGGTTTGTGGCTCATGCCTCCTTTTGATAAACCGAAAACTCTCATCTGCCCCTATAGACTGTGATGGGTGCCCTACCCCCACCCCTACCCTATTTCACTTCACCCCAGCTCCAGACCCTGAAGAGGGACACGAGGTATTTTCTTGTTTTTTTTTTTCTTTATCAAAAAGGCATACATTAAAAAGGTTAAATACTCTGGTCTGATAGGCTTCACATTTTTCCCCAAAAAGCTCCCATGAGGGTCAGTGTTATTAATCGTGGAGAGAGCACAGCTCTCTTTCACATGTTCATTCCACAGGTATTTTTAAGGCATCTATTATAGATGTTGCTGTTCTAAGAGCTGGAGATTTACTAGCGAATAAGACAGAAAAATTCTCTTCCAGAATTTTTTTTTTTAAAGATTTTATTTTTCCTTTTTCTCCCCAAAGCCCCCCGGTACATAGTTGTGCATTTTTAGTTATGGGTCCTTCCAGCTGTGGCATATGGGACGTCTCCTCAGCATGGCCTGACGAGTGGTGCCATTTCCACGCCCAGGATTCAAACCTGCGAAACCCTGGGCCACCGAAGCAGAGCACGTGAACTTAACCACTCAGCCACAGAGCGGGCCCCTCTCTTCCAGAATTGAATGACAAATACCCAAGTAAATATCTAATATCATGACACTTAGCAATAAGCGTCACGAAGAAAAAGAAAGCATAGCAAAGGACATGGGAATGACAGGGGTTGGAGCCGGGTGGCCATGAGACAGGACCAGGAGGAACAGGAGAAATAAGGACTGAGGGGTGGGGACTGGAGAGGATTCCAGGTCCCGGGCCAGCAGCACCAGAGCCTGAGGCAGGAACGAGCTGGCTGTGGTTCAGAAGGTCACAGCTCCCCATCATGGGTCGCCACTGCCTGGTGAGCAGCTAATGGGTTAAACTTGGGAAGCACTGTGGGCGAGGGGCAACAAGAAAGCCAGGTGCCTGGAAGAGAAGAGTCCAGATGAATAACAGAAGAGGTCCGAGAGGCAGGAGGGGCCATCCTGGGCAGGGCCTGGGCTGAAAATACAGTGATCTCAGCTCCGGTGTAAGAAGACGACACAAGAGGAAGTAAAAAAGCAAGGAGCATATTACCTGTTGTTTCAGGCATTAAATCTGATAAGAACCTGATAACCGGGGATGATAAATGTGATAGCCTGATGCCTCTCATAATGACTCCAGTGATCAAGTCTTTCACCATAAAAAGGAATCCGATCATATCGCTAAGAACTACAAAAGCCACTCTAACAGCCAGGTGAACTGGCCTGTTTATAAAACTGGTCTATTGGAGCAAAAATGAAATGTAGAACAAAAAAATAAAAATACCCACCCAGGTGAGACTTTATATACCAAACACCTGAAAAGTGGCTCACGTCCCACACAGATAATCAGCTGTGTTGACTGTGGTTAGGAAGAAGACAGTCCTTCTGACCGTGATTGTATGGTTTAGGGCAGGCAGTGAGGTGGGCTGTGCAGACGGGAGGCATCTAGAAATGTATACTGCATGGGTCCTGGGTAGAGGTATTTTTGGTAAGTTCGCACTGGGCCTTGGGGATGACGGCAAAGAATGACCAGTTAATGGCTAGAAGTTTTGGTTGTCATTCTGGTCTGTCCCAAAGGCTGAGGTTGTAAACCCAGAACAAACATTACTAAATGGGGACTCTCACTGCTCTTGCCCTCTCAGAACCTAATCTCTTGAGAAATGCACCCCACCCTCCTCTTTTGACTGTTCTAGAGTGGTGGGTGACAGTGAGACTGTACGAGGCTCAGACTGGCAGCTCTGGTGGCACCACGCAGGATGGCCGTGGGAGCAGCGGCAGTGTCAGGTGACAGGTCTGTGCTTTGGTCTCTGCTTCACATGGAAAAGGCCCTCAGTCTCCCTGCTCCCCAGGGTTCCTCACTGGGAAGTCTCACCTGGGGCTCAGGCTTGTCACCTGTCCCTGTGAACTCCCACAGGGCTCTCCTTAGAGAATACCTCCCCAGTTATTTAACCTCAGTTATTAAGAGCTGATAACTGCCTGAGGTGTTATTTTCTCCAGCTTAACAAACGGGCTCTGATTTTAAGCAGGTCCATTAAAGAGAACTGAACTGGGGTGTCCAATGGCAGGTGGGTGGGGAGGTAATTATTGGCAAGGGCTTATCAAGTCACAGAACTGCCCTTCTATTCATTCCTTTGCCCAGTGGAGCTGAAGTGTAGGGGTCCCCAGCAGAGAAAATGAGAAGGCAAAGGAGGTGATCAGTTTTGGTTAAAAAGCTTAAGTTATCACACTCTGCAGCTTGCGGAACTCTAAGTTTAAGCAGGCGCATCAAAGGTAGAAGCAATTCTATCCAAACTGAACCAATGATGTCAATCAATTCACCAGTTTGAAAGCCAAACTTAGAAGATAGTGAAGTAGTACTATTGATATTCTTTCCTTTAAGAAGTTATCCTGCGATGTGCTCAGATGGATGGAGGTGGGGTGGGTACAGAGAGGGGTGGGGGGGGGGGGAGGATATAGTGAATATTTGCAAAGACCCATAATTGGCTTTTATTTAAAAGATTGGCACCTGAGCTAACATCTGTTGCCAATCTTCTTTTTTTTCTTCTTCTCCCCAAAGCCCCTCAGTACACAGTTGTATATTTTTAGTTGTGGGTCCTTCTAGTTGTGGCATGTGGGACATGGCCTCAGCATGGCCTGATGAGCAGTGCTAGGTCCATGCCCAGGATCCGAACTGGTGAAACCCTGGGTGGCTGAAGTGGAGTGCGCAAACTTAACCACTTGGCCACAGGGCCAGTCCCCCATTATTGGCTTTTAAAACTGTTATTTTCAATTAATCCTCATAAAACAATGCCTTGGTGCAAAATCAGACACTGGCTGTTGGAGGATCTGTATACCCAAGGCAGAACCTGAACCAGCACCGAGCACAATCAGGGTTAATTTTGAATCCAGGTAGTTCTACCAATTCCCCCTCTCCCTGCTTCTCCCCCACCATTCACAGCTTTATCAGCTGAGCTACAGTTTGCACAGCTGTAACTGATTGAACTCCTGCTCACCTTTCCCAGAACATTTAGTAGGTACCCAAACCTACAAAAGCTGATATTAACCAGGCAAGTGAGAAGATTAGGAGCAAGAAATGATAAGGATGAGGACGAGGTAAATCCAAGATGGATAGGGTTGGAAGCCTGTGGATACATAACTCAGACAACCAAGGTTTATGCAGTAATTGGAAAGATTTGTTAAGTTGGGGGAGGCGTTAGATGAAAAGGGGAGATGAGTACATTTTCCAGTAGCTTGTTAGTAGTTAGAAGTATGAGTACCTGCAAATTGCCTTTTGGGATAAAATTGATGCATACGGAATGGCGGGAGAAGAGCAAATTGATGAATGATGCTTTTGCTTATACTCCTATTCTCAAGAGTTTGCTTTTAGTCTTCCACTTCACCATGACCTTTAGAACATCATAAGTATTTGGTGGTCCTTCCTCTGATACGCAGTGTAACACATTCTCAATATAAAAACATGCTGCCTGTGAAAGGGAACGTGCAGGAAAGCCTGGTGTGCGGCAGAAGTTCAGCAGGCAGCCACAGTCTGAGGCATGCGCAGAGTACCCACATTTATGCACAGCACCTTCAGAGGAAGTGCCCAGCAAGCAGAATCAGTCAATATGGCTATTTCATTAACGCTTCAGCTGTCTCCTTTTCAGCCTATGTGGAAATAGAGAAAACTAACATGTGGGAAATCTAAAAATAAAAGGTTTTGAAGATGATCTAACATTTTGAGTTACGTAAGAAAACACAGGCAAACAAGCAGAGACATTATCAAGATTGTGTCTTACTCTGAATCATCCGAATGCTTCTGGGGGTGTGGTGTTTACATCAGAAATAGCTCCTTAATTAAGAAAGAACTTTATCTTAGGACCGCAAGTTTCTTAAGCCCCTTTAAAAAAAAATAATTTTGATCCAGAACCAATTTGAGGGGAGAGAAGTGTGGGTGTACTGTTGAGTAATATAATCCTATTAAGTCTTTCTTTGGAAGCAAAACAAAACTGAGCATGATTTTCTAAGATGGTTTAGGGCCTCCGCATTATGCAATTGAAACCAAGAAGAATTACATTTGGAAAGGATCGTTACAAACTACGCACAGGGTCAAATAGTCAATGGTTTTTCAAAAAGAACCAGAGGTTGTGTGTGAGTGGATGGAGGAAAACACCAGAAGGAAGGCTCTGAATAACACACACAGTTGTCCTTAAGGTTAATGGCAAAAACCCTAAAGCACCAGGCAGGAAATAAGCTTCGGTTTGCTTATTGCCTTTGGTTGAAATCCTCCCATTACTCACATTCAGCTAGAGTGCCATAGATCTACTAACAGGTTTAAAAGTACTCACTGATGTGGGTTTTAAAATGCAGCAGACAACACAGCAGAGGTACTTTCTCTTTCACTCCTTAGACGAAGATTTCACAACGCTTTGGAAGTAATGTGGCCTTCAAGATACGGGTAGGGAAACATCAGCCCATTGTGCAATGCAGTGTGACCACGTGAATGAAGGGAACTCAATTGCTTGTTTCTGGGGTCTCATGCATGCCATGTTCCCTCACACAGAGAGTTCTAGAAGAACATATGTGAGAAAAGAGAATCGGTCAGTGTGGCTCACTTCACCTTTCCCAAAGTTTCCCTGAGAGCTGTTGGAATAGGTCAGAAATGGCCAAGTCCTTTGAGCTCTCTCTGGCAAAGAATAAGAAAAAGCAGAGGCAAAGGAGAAATCTGCAAGGAGGTTTGAAAAAGGAAAAGACAGATGCTGCGATGAATGTCCCCAACGAACCCAGTAACATCTACCTCTACCAGAGCTAGCAGGGTGCTGTGAAAAAGCACTAGCCTTTGTGTCATGGCTTCGACACTTCTCACGAAGCAAGAGTTCCTAATACTTTTTTACTGTGAATTTGTCAACATCACTTTCTTTCCTAATGAATAACAATTATGAGTATTTTCCATGACTCTCCACAATTCCATTCAGCACTTCACTTTTTCTACTTTCTAAAGTGTTCTCGTGTTTCTAAAAACACAGGTGGCCTATACTATTATATTAGCTTGTGGCTGTGGCAGAAACCTTTTCTCTCACCGTAATTGCTTGGGGAGCTTTTCTGGCTGGAACACAGGTAAAAGCTGAAAGCGTTCCTCTGAGAGTTGAGCTTTGTCGGAATAAGAACTACAAAGGCACGGATTTATGTTTTTAAAGATACCATAAGCTGGTTTTATGTAGCTTTATGCCTTTGTCCTAAACTCCCTTCTCCTCGAAAACCACCTGCAACTGTTTGGAAATTAACTGCCTCTGACATCTGAAGGGAAAAAAGCAAAACTATACAATCTACAAAAACTTCACCTGCTACCACAATGAGAGTCAGGGGACACAAAGGAAAGGATCATCTTCAATTACCCAGTCTAACCACTGAAACTAAGAGACTTCATTTAACCAAGAAAATTAAAAGAAAACAGATGAAACCTGAAGGATATGCTGATGTGAGATGTATTATTGCTTCCAGATAGGACCCTAACCATGAAATGTTAGCTATTTCTTTTTTAAAAATAAAATTTCTGGGGCCAGTCCCATGGCCAAGTGGTTAAGTTCACAGGCTCCACTTTGGTAGCCCGGGGTTTGCAGGTTCAGATGGTGGGTGTGGACCTACACACGGTTCATCAAGCCAATGCTGTGGCAGCCTCCCACATAGAAGAACTAGAATGACCTACAACTAGGATATACAACTATGTACTGGGGCTTTGGGGAGAAAACAAAAAAGAGGAAGATTGGCAACAGATGTTAGCTCAGGATGAATCTTCCTCAGCAAAAAATCAAAATTAAAAAATAAATAAAAATAAAACTTCTTTTATTATGAAAGTAAAACATGCCCACTACAGCAAATTTGGAAAATAAAGTATAAAGAAAAATCAAAACCATATTTTGTTCCAATACCAAAGATAACCACTGTTTAATATTCTAGTGCATTTCCTCCCTGTTTTTTTCTGGGCACAATTTCTTGACATAGTTCTGAACTATGTGTGTATGTGTGTACATAATGTGTGTACACAATTTTGGGACAGTGCTTCAATGTACTGTAGATTTCTATCTTGATATAATATCGGAAGTCCTCTTCCTCTATATATTATGAACTCTTTCTGAACATAATTTTTTCAGTTGGCTTAATAGTCCATTGAAGTGGATGTTCCATAATTTACTGAACTTTCCCTACTGGTAACAACAAAGGTTGTTTAAATCTTTTACCATCGTAAATAATGCTGTGGTGAACAATTTTGCCTAAAATTTTTCTGTTTCAAATTCTTTCTTTTTTTTTTTCAGGAAGATTACCCCTGAGTTAACATCTGCTGCCAATCCTCCTCTTTTTGCTGAGGGAGACTGGCCCTGAGCTAACATCCGTGCCCATCTTCCTCTAGTTTATATGTGGGAAGCCCACCACAGCAGGCTTGCCAAGTGGTGCCATGTCCACACGCGGGATCTGAACCAGCGAATCCCGGGCTGCAGAAGCGTAATGGAACTTAACCACTGCGCCACCAGGCCAGACCCTCTTTCAAATTATTTCTGCAGAACAGATTCATAGAAGGGAATTAGAGGTAAAAACTAATAAATATTTAAAAGGTGTCCAAAGATTTCAACACAGGGCTTGGGTTGTCTCTTATGGCTTGGATGGGTGCAGAATGGGAGTTTTGCTGTTTTTTGGTTTTTAATGGAGATTCAAAATAGGGAAGGGACCCCATGTTCCCAGAAGCTTCAGAGCTGCTTTAGAGCTTATCAATACTTCTTTTGGACTTTCATAGTACTCTAGTATTTCTGTGGATGAAGAATGTGATGCATTTTAAGAGCAAGTTAGAAAAAATACAAAGAATAAATGTTGATGCAAATCCTTTAGAGGTTTTCTCATATTTTAATATTCATTCTGGAGATGCAATCAGCAGTCCACGAAGTCCCCTTCTTCAGATATCACAGATTAAACAGAGATTTAAGACCAGGTAAGAACTGAGGATACTGTTAGCACAACTTCTTTATTTACAGATACAAGAAGGAAAACCTCCATGGGGCATTGGCTAGGAGAAGTGGGGAGGAAGAGCATAAAGTGGAGTTAACAGCCTGAGAATAAAATGGAAGGCTTTACTTGCAGAAGTTAACATTTACCAGTCTCCCTGGTTCTTACTCTTTTACCCATTTCTAGAAATTCTTTCCCCAAATAAGAAATTATTGAAACTTTGTTCTTCAAGATGGTGTGGGGGAGACATGTGACCAGCCCACTCTCTCTAAAATGAAGTGGTTTATTTTCAGGTGCATGGGAAAAAGGTAAAGAACTTGTCGCCTCTGTGTAGATGTAGGAGTTATCCTAGAAACCTACAGCATTCATTGAAGCAGAAAATTTCCTGAGGAAATCCTACATTTTCACCTGTCAATCACCTATCAACAAATATTCATGGGGCAAATCTTATATGCGAGAACTGTAGGTTTGTGTTTCAAAGGCTAATTGCTGAACCAATGCAAAGCTATAAATTAAGGGGTATTTAAGTTCCTTAACTCATCATTTACATCACAAGGAACTAACAGACACCTTACATAAGAGCAGAAGAGACTTCAAGACTGCTATAGGCCACAGTTAAGAGCTTTCATTCTCTTGGTTCAAGCAATTTAGAAAGTGTTTAAGGGCTTTTAAAGAGTGGGGTTTTCTCTTTTTCTGATGGACAGCTATTCATGTTTCAGGTAATGAATTTTTTTGTGTGTGTGAGAGGAAGATGGGCCCTGAGCTAACATCCATTGCCAATCTTCTTTTTGCTTGAGGAAGATTGTCGCTAAGCTCACATCTTGTGCCACTCTTCCTCTATTTTGTATGTGGGACACTGCCACAGCATGGCTTGATGAGCGGTGTGTAGGTCTGCACCCAGGATCTGAACCTGCAAACCCTAGGCCACTGAAGCGGAGTGTGTAAACGTAGCACAATGCCACTGGGCCCACCCCTCAGGTAACTAATTTTTAAATGAAAAGAAAGTTACTTTAATTTGTGTCAGTTTTACTTGGCTTTACGTCAACATTGTTTTTATTTAATGGAATACAGTAAATGCACTGTCAGTAAAACTAGAAAAGATACTGATGTAGCTGCCATTTGAATTTAACAAACACAAGGCAATTCCATAAGCTATATACATAGAGAATGTCTGGTATTAGTACTATTTTTTAAGACAAGTTGTGCTCTATTAAAGTTCAACTGTGACTTGATATGCCATGAAAGTCATCCTAGATTATTTGAAAGATAGTGGATACTGCTATCTTTGAGAATTCTTTATCTTCATTTTTTTCTAAATCAAGACTGTTGAATTTTTGTTTTGAGTAGTTGGGTATCTTTAGAGAGTATATAACAGCCCATAAGTTGTAAAATGGTAAGAAATAATAGTTGGACAGGATTGGGAAGGAAGATAATGGACTCTGACAATGATAAGAGGCACTGTGAACAGGAAGCCGTAGCTAAATGTAATTTTGAGTGGTTTCCCATTTGCGAAAGTTGAATTATGTTAGGTGGGGCATCTCTATGTGTGGAAAGAATTATTTTTCTGTTTGACAGGTAGAAGATGTTATTAGAGATGAAACAATGCCTTCCTACCCATATCCTCTTCTAAGGAAACCACTCTCTCAAACCACCCATTGAGGGAGTTGTGGCCACTCTGTCACTGGAGTCCCAGAAGGACAGGAGAAGGAGGGGGGATGAAAAAGCAGTCATAGAGATAATGGGTGAAAATTTCCCAAACTTGGCAAAAAATATATAGGCAAATACAACAGACTTTCCTTTTCGTCTAAAATTTTCTAAATTTTCTTTCAAGAAGTAAAAAGTATAACATTGTATGATGTGACTCAATGTACATGGAGGAAACATTTAAGATAATTATATTATAAATGAGAGGGGCAAAGGGACTTGGAGAGAGAGAAGGTTTCTACACTTCATTCAAACTGGTAAAATGTGGACAACAGTAGATCTTTGTGGTGATGGAATAGTTCTGTATCTTGATTGCAGTGGTGGTTGCAAGAATCTACAAATGTAATAAGATGTGAGTTATCCATATACATTGTACCGACGTCAACTTCCTGTTTTTTTGGTTTTTTTTTTGAGGAAGATTAGCCCTGAGCTAACTGCCGCCAACTCTCCTCTTTTCGCTGAGGAACTGGTCCTGAGCTAACATCTATGCCCATCTTCCTCTACTTTATATGTGGGATGCCTACCATAGCATGGCGTGCCAAGTGGTGCCATGTCCACACCTTGGATCCGAACCCGCGAACCACGGGCTGCTGAGAAGCAGAACGTGTGAACTTAACCGCTGTGCCACCGGGTCGGCCCCTCCTGGGTTTGATACTGTATGCTGGTTATCCAAGACATAACCGTTGGGGGAAACTGGGTAAGGGGTACAAGACACCTCTCTGTACTATCTTTGTAATTTCCTATAAATCTATAATTATTTCTAAACAAAAAGTTAAAAATAAAGATGATGGAAAGAAGTTCCTTGAAAATGATAAAAGCAAACACTTCATGTCTCATTATGATTCTCTGGCCATAATCAACATTTTGGAAGAGGGAAAGGTTTTTCAGAAGCAAAGCTGTGGGTGGATGGACTCAGTGATTTTCTTTTTTAAATTAAATTTAATCGTGGGGGAAAACATGTGATGGAATAAGAATATCAGATGGAAAAGAACGTCAAGGTTGGCCTTTAAGAGAGACAGGATGGCAATCCTACCCAGAAATTCAGGATGAGTTTCCATCTTGATCACATCCCTTGTCAGGGATACGCTTCTAAAGTATGAAATTGGTTAAGTAAAGTTAATTTCAATAATATTATGTATCCCCTTGAAGCCATAAAACTATAAAATACTTTAGGATGAAAACTAATTAAATTTTGATAGTTTCTCATATTTTTACAGATAATTTAGGCTAGTTATTTTCTTCTGTAAGTTAAAAGTTATCAGAATTAGTATTCTCAATAATAATGATAACTTTTTGTTTCCTCTTTAACCTTTTTCTATCAATTATCTTTATGTTGGTGGAATCTCCAAGTCAGCAGGACACTAGCAGGTGGCAAGGAAAGCTTTCAGAGAGTTAATAGTGACATGATCATTGATTCATCATTACAATAAATATAAGGCTGGGTTTTTTTTTTTTGCCAATATAGTAAAATCACGGCACTATTCATTTTAATTTTCTCTGTTTTTAAATAAGGACACTTGGTAGCAGTAAAAGGTTGCCCTGAACACTTGACAGAAAGTCAAAGGCAAGAGTAATAGACAGAAATACAAAACCTCGGGTCTTGGCTTTATCACCTGGAGCTACATAATGCTGCCACCAAGCCTGCTGTTAGGGTTGTTCAAGTGCCAGCATCATTACAGGTATGGTTTTCAACTGCTGTTACTTTGCTATATTTGTTAAAGCTCAATACAAATTAGATCAGACAACTCTGGACTATGAAGGCTTTAAAAAATGGCAGTTTCTTTAAGTACAAAACAGTGTCCATGGAGGTATCATAAAGATTTTTAAAAAAGTGAATTTCTATGTTGTCATGTCACTACTTTTTTTGAGAAATCTCCCATATAATATATGTTCACATTGAAGGAGTCTGACTTTCTAATTTGTGTTTCCTGACTGATCTTTGCAACTGGGTTGTGAAGGCTCACATCTTTGCTTTACAACTTCAGCGAGAGACCAGTCAGATCCGGATTAAATCATTGTAGTATTCTTTTACTTAGTCCAACGCAGAGACCTCTGATCATTTCGCCAGCCACAAAACAGAATTTACCATCTGCTTAGTTTACACCGGAGTTGGCAAAACTTTTTTTTTTTCCATTCAGTGCTGTCTGACAACACTATGACTAGATCAAGAGATTGGATATTTGATCTTTTAAATCTGTCATAACGTCAAAATGACAAAGTGCAATGTGAAATTTTAAACTCAGAGAGTGTTTTCCTCTTATAGGCTTTTCTCTACTCATTTTAATTTCTATTTTTTTACCTCTTTGATTTCACTTTAAACAATATTCCACAGTTAGACAAATGAACATGAAAAACCATGTCAATAATATGTGAACAAAAGTTTCTTTTAAAAAGAGAGATTTTCAGAAATTTGTATGGAAAATAGTTTTTAAACATGGCAGAAGCTAAATGAATATTTGTAGGAAGAAAAATGAAAGGAAAGAGCTCCTAGGCCTCTTATTCCATAGACAGATTTGTAGTGAATTATTTCAGGGTATATAATACTTTACTAAGCATTTATTGATGGATCAAGAGAATTTAGGTGGCTCCTCCGTCACTTACTAGTTGTAGGGCCTTGGTTAAGTTGTGTAAACTCTCTAAGCCTTAATTTTTTTCCCTGTATGATGAAAATGATGATATCCTATCATGTGCATGTCATGGAGTATTCATTAGGATTACAGGAGATAATCTCTGCAGCTGGCTCATAATGCTTGTCAAATAGTAAGTGCTCAAAGGCTAGCCATTATTATAATTGTTAAACTAAGCCAGATTGAGAGACTTAAAGTCAAAGCCAGGGAAGAGGCATTCTAACGTGTCATTTACGTAGTGCTTCCTTATTAATGATCTCATTTGAACCTCCTAATAATCCTAAAGGCCAGAAGACCCTGGAGCCCCTTCGCTGTTGGCCATGTGACAGCCCCTCAGATGGCAAAGGCAGACTTGTGGGCTGTCTACAGATCCGGACACCTGGAGGCTCGGCTCTGTTCCAAGAGGTGATTTATGTAGGCAACACAACCCGAGGAGAGGAAAGCCTACGCGACCCTTTAGACTTCACATCTTCTTCTACGCCTGATAGGACTTTCGCATTTTACAACTGCATAATAATTCTGTTATTAGGAGGAATGCCCCTTCATGTGCCCCAAATAAAAAAAGGAAAAGTTAAAACCAGAAGTCTTCCAAAACTTAACATGTCGGTTTTCTCAGATAGGAAAACCAGACAAGTTACCTCACAAGAAGCATAGGCTGTGCCACAAACCTTGCTCTTAGTTTTCTTTCGGTCTGAGCGTCCTCAGATGGGGGTAGGTGGATGTCTCCAGTTCTACTGGGACTTTTGGAGAAATTGAAGGAAGGGAACCTCATTAGCAGAAGGACAAGGAACTAGTCCAGGCGATATCTGAATATTTATTATTTGACCTTATCTTGAATGGAAAGGAAAGGGTCTTTGTTCAAAAAACTTCTGACTGATGCCTGTTCTTTGGACTTCCCTCATTGCTTTATAAAAAAAACCTATTAATTAACTTAGTGCCTGTTAGAAAGAAGTGAGCTTTCTCTGAACTCTCACAATTGGTCATTACTGCTGGTAAGAGAAGCAGCATTATGATTTCCTTTTACATATGAAGAAAATGACGTTCAGATTAACTTTATAATCATGCAATAAATAATTTGGAGATCTGGGACCCAAGCAAGCAAAGGGCTATGGCAGGGAGACCTGGGCTTTTGTTCTGACTTTGCCTACAGCTCGAGGCCACCACTTTGGTCCTTAGTTTTCTTGCCTTAAAATGGGTTCAGTGGATTAGATTGGGGTGGTAACCTTTTTCTGTAAAGGGCCAGATGTAAACATTTGTGGCTTTCTGGGCCATCCAGTCTCTGCGGCAACTACTCAACTCTGCCACTGGAGAGTAAAAGCAGCCACAGACAACATGTGAAACAAACGGGTGTGACATTGTGCCAATAAAACTTCATTTGCAAAAATAGGCAGCGGCATGGATTTGGTCCATAGGCTGCAGTTTGCAGACACCCGGACTAGATGATATAGAAGTTTCTTCTACTGCTAAAATTTTATGATTCAACTTGTTTTAATGGCAATGCTATTTCCCTAGGAAAGTCATCTTGATTACACAATCGTCTGCTGATTATACAGTTTATGAGTACTTAAATATTTTTCTGATGTTCATTGTAGCATGATTCACAATAGCCAAGGTATGGAAACTACTTAAGTGTCGTCTGTTAATGGATGAATAGATAAAAAAGACGTGGTGTATATATACAATGGAATATTATTCAGCCATGAGAGAGAAGGAAATCCTGCTATTTGTGACAACCTAGATGGACCTTGAGGGCAGTAAGCTAAGTGAGCTAAGTCAGACAGAGAAAGACAAATACTTACATGTCGACCCTAAAAAAGCCAAACTCGTAGAAACAGAGAGTAAAATAGTGGTTACTGTCAGGCTGGGGGGTGGAGAATCGGGGAGATGTTGAGCAAAGGGTACAAACTTGCAGTTGAAGATGAGCAAGTTCTGGAGATCTAACACACAGCATAGTGATTTAGCCAACACTATTGTATTATATACTTCAAAGCTGCTGAGAGACTAGATCTTAAATATTCCCCTTACAAAAGAGAAATGATAATTATGTGAGTGCTAGAGGATTTAGCTAATGCTGTGGTGATAATCATACTGCAATATACAAAAGTATCAAATCAATACATTGTACACCTTAAATTTACACAATGCTGTATGTCAATTATATCCAATAAAAAGTATTTTTCTGCTTCTTCTCTCTCCTTTCTTCCTCCATTATTGAATGCCTACTATGTGTACTGCAAATATAAATTACCTTAATGTTATTCTGCTCAAGATTTTATGTGTTTAAGGTTTTTTGGGTTTTTTAGGGGGATGGGGCGTGAGGATCAGGGAATATGGGATTGGAGTGTAGGATGCTTGAGGGTAGGTTGAAATGTGATCTTCTGGGTGGGATGGCTGACTGGGAGTGAAAACGCAAATGTGTGGGAGGACCTCTGGAACATTAGCCCCGATCTCAAACGATCAAGAGTAGCTGCTTTTGCTATACTGAGCATGACCTGAGTCCGTGTGTCAGACCTGACAGCAATGGAAGAGTGTGTGAAGCAGGACTACAGAAGAATGGGTCTCAGTTCAGGGGAAAATATGATCTCTTGTTAGAAAAATCAAACTGTAAATACTGCTGTCCCAGGGCTCCAAACCACACCCAACAGGGCAAACGGTGTTGACTCCCTGACTGGGGTCCTCGCCCAGGGAGAAGCTTTATCCTGCGCCTGCACTGCCCTTCCTGGGGGCTCCGTGGAGGAATGGAGACCAGTTGAACTCCATCAACTTTTAAGAGCTTCCCCTAATAAGAAAAGAATATAACACAAAGGCAAAACGTCAAGAGCAACAGTGTGGCAAATGAAGCTACTTATTCTATAGAAATTATATTATTGCTACATAAAGCTTCTTTGAAAAGCTTGTAATTTCAAAGTGAAAACTTTTCTTGAGAGACCAGAGAATCAAATATCATAATAGTTTGCTATTTCCATCCAAGATAATTATTTTTATCCAAATATTATATTGGCTTTTAAAATCAAAAAAAGCAATAAATGCTTATATTAAAAATTTCCCTCTTTCTATACCACCTGACCCTCCCATAGAGCGAGGACCCAAACAAGCAAAGGACTATGGTAGGGAGACCTGGGGTTTTGTTCTGCCTACTTGCTGGGTAGCCACTGCAAATGGTGTACGTGTGTCCTTTCAGACCACATGTGTGTCTGGGTATCTGTATGGGTGTATCTACTGATGATGATTATACAATTTTTTTGCTTATTCAGACTACAGGTATTCATCAGATACAAGTCTGTCCACCTACAATGTGGTAATGCTTTTGATAGGTCCTAGAAAATGCTCGGTGTCAGAAGCAGAAAGAAAACTCATCCTTAAACACATACAATTGCATCGGTATAGTCCATAAAAATCAGGTTTACTCCCTACTCTGAAGTGGAGGTTTGAGTATATTTCCGGCACCAAGTTCTACTGTTACCTAAATTATTGAGATGACTGAGGCAAGGGTGCTTGTTTTCCCATAGTCCAGAGGATAACTAAGCCACTTTTTCATTTTACTTTTCTACAGTAGGTCTGATCCTAACCTAATAGTCCCAGGTGCAGTGGTTTACGTAAAAACTTGCTGACTCTCTTAGATGGACAGATACCTGGGTGCTTGAAGCAGAAGACAGGCTGAGAGAATATAAGATTCTATGATCATTAGATAAGCCAAAAAGTCAATAAACCAAAGGAAGCATCACTATAAGTCCCTCTCTAACTCAGTTCCTAATTTGCCCTGATTTGCTGGGACAAGCCTCCATTAATTCTTGCTCACATCGCTAGGGGATCCTGAGGGCCATGTGGAGCCGAGCCCATCTTTCTGACTCTCCCATGTGTTATCAGACACTTTTGTGGACTTTTGTCTGTGGTTCATTTTGCTAATATGAAGACTGGACAAGGCTGGAAGAGAAAAGCTTAATAGTGTATTTTCTTGAAAATTTGAATAATTTAAATGGGCTGACACAAAAATCAGAGACTCAGAATGCAGATTGTTGTGGGGGAAAATTATGGCTAATAACTGCGTTGACAAAAAAGAATTTTTTCCGGGCAAGAGGAAGTTTAGGAAAAATGGAACCTGTTGTGAGTATCTAAGAATAATGAGCAAAGGAAGAGAAGCGAAAGGAGAAATCTATGTCATGTTCTACTCAAGACGATGTAAATGATGTACATCGGGGAAACGGTTAACATTCGAGCAAAGTAATTTCCTGATTTCCACAGATGAGTGAATTCTTTCAAAAATTAGCAAGTCCTGTGAGAAAATAGATTTTCTGTGTTTTCTACAGGACATTGTATTTGATTTGCTGTCAGAAGGAAACCAGTAGAAGAATAAAATTAATATGACAGTATTGAGATCACGTGAGAGAGAAAGGAAAATGTGAGCATGTGTGTATGTGTGAGTATGTGTAAGTGTGTCTGTGTGAAAGAGAGAACACAGGAGTAGTGGGGAGGGGTAGAATGAAGGACGCAACCTTATTATATCATAAAATAACGGCTTTTTAAAAAAGAACAAATCTATGGCAGAGAGAAACTGTGAAAGGCGCTATTAGAATTCTTAGAGTTGCACTCAAATATCTGAAAGGGTTACTTAGAATCTACTACCATATTTAGTTCTTAAATTGTTTATTTTTCCACGACTGTAAAGATGATATATCATATTCAGTTTGATGGTTAAGGGTGAAGTCGCCAGCTGCCCCATGCAGAAATCTGGTATTTTATGCTTCAACGCTCCCAGGGACAAGTCACATCTTTCCGCCCCTAAGCCCTGCAGCTGCAGCCAAGACTGGAGTCCCCTCCCCTCCCAGAGAGCTGCAGGGGGATATGGCTCCAGACCTGGGATGAGGCATGCGGACCCAAGGAGCGGATGCAATCACCTTTGTGGTGTTTTCGTTTACTTCTCCCTACTTCTTGGCATTCTCCCACATAGGGCCAAGGGCTAAAGCCCCTCCAATTCAATTTACACTCTAAATGGACCAACACAGGACATCCTCTGAGGCCCTACTCATCTCCTTCTCTGACAGGCCTGATAAATGTCAGATTAGCAAATACTACAAACACTACAAACAATTTTGTAGTCTAAGTGTGTGCCATCCAATATTTGGGATATACTTACACTACAAAATTATTCACTAATTATCTGAAATTCACCTGTAACTGGGAATCCTATTGTCTGTACTCTTGGAACCTCTGGAGTATCTGGGAAGGGTTTTAGGAAGGCCAGAATACGGGTATTTGGGGTCAAGAGCACAGCACAAGAACTGATGCAGAAAGTGTAAGTAAATTGTCTCTTAAATGACAAAAACCACAAAATCCCCCCGAGGGCTAAGCAGAGAAAAGCCATTCCCAGTCTCTTGCCCCTTTATCCACAACACTGCTCCCTGAGGAGGGAGGAGGGAGCCAGTGGCACTTGGCACTTCTGGGCAAGCATCTGCATTTTGTGTGTTCAAGCAGTGATTTCAGCACAGAAGAGCAGCTGGCAGGTGACGGGACTATTTTACAGAGAATGGACCAGACACTGGGAAAGAGCTGTGCGTGGAGGAGGGGTAGCAAAAATGGGGAACACCAAAGACACAGTAATACGCCAGAGGCACAGGGCAGAACTTCAAACTACACTTACTGCACGAATGTAAACACACACATAAATATGCCCATGGATGAATTAAAAAATACACCTTTTCATTTCATAAATCAATATTAGCTAATTTATTAACTTTGTGACTGTCTTTGTAGAACTTCCTAGTGAGCAAGACAAACATTTACCGTGTCGAGTTGGAGACAGCCAGCCAGGGCTAGAGTCGCTGGGCTCCCTGTGGAGCTGCTGAGCCAATGCAGCATCTAGAAGCATCCTTTTCCTTAATCCTGAGATCTTCATTTGCGTTAGTCAAAATGAGCTCCTATTGTTTAACCACTAATGGTTTTTTTATTTTTTTACAAATTTGTATCTCAATCTCCTATCTCAAGTTAGTAAGATTTTAACTCACGTTTGAGGACCTAATTAATTCTCAAGCCTGCAGAAGTTCTAGGCTGAATGATAATTACTGACATTTGGGGCACCTAGAATGAAAACTGAATAATACAATATCCTGGCACAGGCTTTTCCTTCTAATTTATTCATCGTTACTTATCTTGACTCTAGGTTTGACGATCTTCTTGTGGAACTACTCCTATATTGGAATTATGCTGAATTCAATCAAATTCAAGACTGGATGCAGGGAATTTTCTTCTGGGACCCAAATGTTACTAAAAAAAACACACCACCACACACATTGTCGAGCATAACCCCCGGCTATATTCCCATGCAGGTTCCAGTGTCATGGAAACCAGTTAAGCTCTTCTGTGCCCCTCTGCCTAACACCTACTGATGAAAATACAGTTTAATGGTATAAACCTAAATTCACTTTAGAGAAAAATGGAGGTACTCTATACATACGACAGTCAGAGGGTTTAAAATAATGAAATAAAATTGCCCTCTGTTATAATGAAAGAAAACTCATAAAATGTTCAATCAGTAGTACTGGGTCATCCATTTCTTCCTTTTTATTTTCTCACAGTGATATTTCAGGTCTTTTGAGATAGTTATTTTGTGGATATCTTGGAATTAAAAAAGCATTCCAACTCAGTGATGCTCAACAATCAGGATGTCTGATTAATTTGGGGGTCACACCCCTAGACGTCAGAGCCTGACTACAGAGAGTAGGAATTGATGGGGATGAGTTTGTTGGCTCCTAGGATGCTGTGTGGGGATCTCGGGAAGACCTACTCCATGTGCTGTCCCTCTTGGTCCTGCACTTGCAGTTTCCTCTGCTGATACCAGAGATGGAGAGGGAGAGAGAACAGGGAGGTGAATGCGGCCAGAGGCTGGGGACAGAGACAGTCAGGGAAGCAAAGCCATTATTTTGTAGGGCATGGGTGGTATGTTGTCACCGGTGGTAAGAGCAAGGGCACAATGTACAGCCTTTCTGGACAATAGTGCTGTAGCCCAGGCGCAGAGGCCAGGCTGGGGGTGACCCATCGTCACCGGGGAGCCGGGGGACAGCCGCTCTGCTCACTCACCCGTGCTGCTCTGAATGGTCCTCACGGTGGTGGTGGTGCGCGGCGGGGAGGAGGACCTCAGGGACACGCACTCGTCGTCCTGGGAGCAGCCCTTCTCGATGGCCCGCACATAGCTGTGGCTCCGCATGCGGAAGCAGCCGGGCATGGGCAGGTCCAGGGCCTCCACGGCCTGCGACTCCAGCTCGCTGAACACAGATTCGCACACCGACTCGAACTGCCCGTTCACTTCCATTTCGCTCACCTGCGGGCAGAGACAGGACACCGTAGCACCGCGCACTTCTCAGCCCGGCGGAGAAGCAGCCTCTCCATTCAAGCATCTCCGAACGTCAGCCCGCCGGAAGAATGCCCCGTCCGATTACTTAAAATCCAATGCATTTTATTTCCTCCATGTTACAGACTGTAATTGAACGGTATCTAGTTTATAATCCCAAGTAGTCTGTTAAATTCTAAAGAAAAACAGCTTTGTTTTTAGAACGTAAGGAATTGTGGGGCTGGGAAGTCTTATTCCAGCGCGCGCCCAGGTGCTAATTCTCCTTATATATAAACGCAAATCTAGGGAACAATTTTATTGGCCCATAGAGTTTGAGTATTTCAGTTAAACTGTTTTCAGCACAAACATTTTAGAAACTAGTATTTTCATTGTGCTGTTGGAAGTGACTCGTTCATCAAATGACTTTAGTGTTGACTGAAGCTTGATTTAGTGCAAAGTATGGAAACAGGCCCTATATTTCTGGTAAGATACTTAACATTCTGCACAAAAATAGACTGAACCCAGATATGTCAAAATCTTCAAAAGCAGTCTCAAGATTTCCAAACTATTTACATACTATCTACAGAAGGTTTCACTCTTCTTTATTAAAAGCCCATATGGTCCACAAATTGTTTATAAATATGTTTTTAAATCTTCCAAATGAAGTCCTCCTTTTTTTTTTTTTTTGTCCTGCTGAGGAAGACTGGCCCTCAGCTAACATCTGCTGCCAATCTTCCTCTTTTTGGCTGAGGAAGATTCGCCCTGAGATAACATCTGTTGCCAATTGTCCTCTATTTTGTATGTGAGCTGTTGCCATAGCATGGCCCCTGACAAGTGGTGTAGGTCCATGCCCAGGAAGTGAACCTGGGCTGCCAGAGTGGAGCACACTGAACTTAACCCCTAGGTCACCAGGGCTGGCCTAAGTCTTCCTTTTTTTTTTGAGGAAGATTAGCCCTGAGCTAGCATTTGCTGCCAATCCTCCTCTTTTTGCTGAGGAAAACTGGCCCTGAACTAACATCCGTGCCCATCTTCCCTTACTTTATATGCGGGACACCTGCCACAGCACAGCTTGCCAAGCAGCGCCATGTCCGCACCCGGAATCGAACTGGCGAACCCCAGGCTGTGGAAGCAGAACGTGCGAACTTAACCACTGCACCACCGGGCCAGCCCCAAAGTCTTCCTTTTTTTAAGGAATCAGTTTTTATTTACTTATATTCCTCTGTACGTAATTATATCGGGTTTGAGCACCACCTAAAAAAAATTAGCCAGACCAGGTGCTCCAGTCAATTTCTCACTTTGCAGCTGATGAGATACAGATGTGGGACCATTCTTCAAATTTCTGCTATCTTCTAGAGCTTCAGAAGGCTAGTTTGCCTAATATCAAATTCATGAGTAATTGAGAATTTGCCAGATTAAATTACAATTAAGCTTAGAGCACATACCAAAAACAATCACAATTTTTGATTGTTTCTACATTTTGTGTCATCTGAAGATGCACTCCAGTAATGGCTAATTTCTTTAAACTTCAGATAAAAGTGACCGATTACCTGAAGGCATCAAGTGGGAAAGAGACATGCATTTCCTAACAATAATTCTTTACAGTTTAACATAGTATTTTCACATACTTTATTTAATTTGAAATAAAATTCCTTCATGTTTTCCAGGCTCATAATTATTTATGTCCACATTAAAAAATTAAATATATGTATTATATATATCCTTGCTTTCTAGGAACTACTTGGAGATGCATTTACAAGTAAATGCATCTTATTTGTAACTTATTGTCAAAAATAGAGAGAGAGAAGAAGGAATGGGCAAATGAACCAAAATCTTAGCAATCAGTGAATATGAATCTGGCTCAAGGATGTACAAGAGTTCTTGGCATTCTACATGCAACTCTTTTGTAAGTTTGAAATGATTTCAAAGTAAAAAGTAAAACAAACTATATATGTATGTGTGTATATGTATATACATATGTGTATACATATCATTTATTAGATTTTACCCTTTTCATCAACATGCCAAATATAACAAAGAAATAGTGAAATATTTATCCCAGTTAAAGTAACAGCTATTAAACTTGGGTGACTATCTTTCCAGAGGATATATGTACTCCCTCCCGTATTTTTCATAAAAATTGAATCATAAAGTAAATATAATTCCGCAACATGTTTTTCTTTCTGCTAATCTTCTAGATTACATTTATATTCTTAATAAGATTCTCCTTTGTTCTCCTTTAACCTTTTGTTTTTATTGTACACAGATACAGAAAACCACACAAAATAAATGCATAACTTAAGAAACTATATAATAAGGCAAACACCTTTGTAACCACTAACCAGATCAAGAAACAGAACTTTTCCAGGCACCCCAGAAGCCCCTCCATATGCCCCATCCTAACCACACCCCCCACCCTCCCTCCAAAACTCACTACTACTGAGTTTTATTGCAATCACTTCTTTGCATTTCTTTATGTTTTTTTTTTCAGCCAAGTGTGCATCCCCAAACACTATAGTTTAGTCTTACTCAGTTTTAAAACTTGATGTAACTTTTAATTCACTTTTAACATACAGGTGTCCCTCCATCCATTTTCTTTTATCAGAATTTATCTATGGAAGCATCTGAGGCGTTTGACCTGTGAAGCTTCCCTTAGTCTGGATTTGCTGATTTCATTCTCGTGGTAGGATTTAGCATGTTCCTCTGTCTTTTGTCTTTCCTGAAAATTGCAAGCTGGAGCCAGAGGCAGGATCAGATTCAGGTTCAATCCCTTTGGCAAGACTAGAGGTCACGTATTCTTTCATCCGGAGCCACGTAATGTCTGGGTTGTCTCTTTTTATGTTGTTTGGAGTCATTGTGCTCAATGTCTAGATCCACTAATTCACTGGGCGTTGCAAAATGGGGAAATTCTAATTCCATCATGACTTCTACAGTTACTAACTGGAACATTTTTATGAAGAAATGATTTCTCTCATATTATTTGATTACTCAATGATTTAGTTCAGATAGGAACAGCAGGAGAAACGATTGATTTTTTCCCTTTTATTTACTAATTGACAAGATAATAAATTTGTTTCCTCTTATCTACCAAAGGTGATCTATTAATTTTTAAAAATAGTAAAATGAACTCATAGATTTAAAAATATTCGATGGTTTTAAATTCACTTCAATGATTATTCTTAGTGAACTCAAATTTGTCCCATCTTTGGCCAGTAGGAGCCTCTTAGGTTGGCTGAGTCCTTTTGATATGAAAGTAGTAGTCTTTGATAGCTTCCTTGATATCTAATATGTCAAGGGATTTCAAACTCACCTTATACTTTTCCTGCCTAGTCCTGGAATCAGTATTTTTCCAAAAAGCCTTTTCTTTTTCAGTAGGAAATGGTATGACAAGAACGCAATCTGGGCGCCATGAAGCTTCATGGTCATTGCCTTGGGTTGATGCTTGTTCAGAGGGCAGAACTAGGTTATGAATACGTCCAATTCAAATTCAGACTGCAGAGTTTTAATGTAATCTCTTCTATATTATACTTATACTTATATCTTTATGCCAAACTAAAAATCCCAGTTCTCAAGGACATGGGAGATGATAGGATTGAGATAGTCTACAATTATTCATTTGCTTTTTTCCACAATATCTGCACAGCAGTCTCAGAATAGCATACAAATACTATCGCTGCCCATATCATTGTTGGAAACAGTTAACAATTATTTTTTTTGCATATGCTCTCTCTATTCTTGGCTCATTTTAAAATAGCTGTGCTATATTTACATCACCAGAGCACATAACCTGTATGTTCTCTCCTGCTTTAGCACTCATTTAGTCTTAATTTTACAAATAACTCTATATTTAATACTTGTCACTACTTTTTTCGTAGAAAAAGATTATTCTTTATCAAACTTATACACAAATATAGGTCAAATAGTTCTAGACAGCTTATAAAGAAAAAGAGCAGGCTCCCGTCCCACCCTGCCCACCCAAGATTCTCCTTACCCAGAGGCGACCACTTTCAATTCTTCCAGCTGGATCTTACAGTGTTTGCATCCATATTGCCAAAAACTTGCTTATGTGAATCTCTTGATACTTTCATAGACCTCTGTCTGATAACCTCTTAATTTTCTTCTTGCCCTCGAAGCATCACTCTTGGACCCTTCTGTCCTTCTATTATAATCCATGGCTGGCAAGCCCACTGCTGTCCTGGGATCTCCCTTCCCCATCATTCTGGGGGTGCCCTTTGTTATCTAGCCTGTGGTAGAGACCCTGTTTCCTCTTCCTTGTTTTATTCCCTCCTTTTGGTGCAGTGCATCTTCCAGTGCTTTCCTGGGCAAGGCAGCCACCTGGCATTGATGGAAATGTCTGTATCCCACCTCCACTGTCAAGGGAGAGTGTGCTTGCATTTAGGATTCTGGCTTGCATGCTTTGTTCTTTCAGGCTTCATTCCTTGTTTCTTAGCCTCCATGTATGCTGGAGATTGACTCACACAGATACTTTTCTCATTCCTGGCCCTTTCTATGGTAGCTGGTCTCCCCCTTCCCCTCTGGAAGTTGTTTAGGATCTTCTTGTCCCGAATGAGCTAACATTTCATGATGCTTTTCCCTGTGTGGATCTTTCTCTACCCACTGTGCTGGGTACCGGGTGAGCCCTCTCAATCTGCAAAATCATGTCTTTCAGTTCTGGGACTATTTCTTGAATTATTTCATTAGTGATTTCCATCCTTCTGTTTTTTCTTTTCTTTCTGGAACTCCTACTAGTCAGAGAAGTCCAAGTCGAAGAAGTTCAAAGAATTCCAAGCACAAGAAACATGAAGAAAAACACATCAAGATACACCTTAACTTCCAAAACAATATCAATGAAGAACAAAGCTGGAGGACTCACACTTCCTAGTCTCAACAGTTACTACAAAGTTATAGTAATCAAAAAACTGTGGCACTGACATAAGGACAGACACACAGACCAATAGAACAGAATTGAGAGTCCAGAAATAAATGCACACATCTATTAGCCACTAGTTCTTACATATGGTCATTTTGGTTGTCCAAAGCTCATTGTCTGGTAGATTCCTCAGGATGCACTCATGGAAGCAATATTCCCTGCATTCATCCATACTTATAATAGTTTGTCCATCCTTTTTATATGTGAAAGTCAGTTTTTCTAGATATAAAATCTTTGGTTCACATTTTTTCCCCTTGAGTATAATAATATGTTACTCAATTTTCTTTGGGTATAAACTATTGTTTTAAAGAGTCTATTGTGGTTATTGCTCTATTGTTGTTAAAGAGTCTGATAATTTAATTTTTGTTCTTTTTAAAGTTATTTGCTCTTTTTGTCTGTAAGTCCAAAGATTTTTGTTTTTTAATTCTTTAAAGTTTTGTCATTTTATATGTCTTGGTGTTTATTGCATTGGGTCAATTTCTCAGGCACATGGTATGCTCTTTCAATATGTAATTTTGAATCATCTTTTCATTTCAGGAAAGTTTTCTTTAATTACTGTTTGTATTATTTGTTCTGGTCCTTTGCTTTGATTTTCTTCTTCAGGGACTTCATTATCTGTATGTTTGATCTTTGTCTATCTCCAATATTTATCAATTTCTCTTGAATTCTTTTTACCTCTTCATTTCTTTTTGATTTTAAAAATGTACTTCCTTTATAGATTCTATTTTTCTTAGTGTATTAAATTTCTCATTCATATGCTTCTGTATTCTTTCTAGTCTAATCTTCATTTCTGAAATGATTTTTCTTGTACTTCTAATTCTTTCTTGAGTTCTGTGACATCATTTGTAAGTTTTTGAAATTCACATATATCTTTTTCTTTCATGTCTTTGTCATTTTCTTAATGCCCCGTAGCTCATTTTGAAATAGTGTGTTACAGTTTTGATCTGTTTCATGGGTGTGCCTATCTGGGATGCTTTCATTTTCTGTAGGAATGTTATTCTGTTTCTTACTCTCTTTTCTTCTTACAGTGACTTTGAATGTGATCTAAAGTGGGTATTTATTGTTCCTCATTTTCCTGTAAAATTAGTTTTTCTGACCTTGAGAGGGTGATGCATTCAGGATTTTCCCCTACATTCACAGGGCTTCCTCTTTTATTGTCTTAGCATTGTGTTGCTTTCCAAGATTTCCTGATTCTTGTGCTCCTGCCCCCAACTTTTACCTGAACCTTGTCCTTTCTTCTTTGCTATTGTCTCTGTCTTGCTCATATTTGATTCCACTCCCAACTGCTTCTTTTCAGTCCTGGGCCCTGTCCTGGATGGAAACACTGGTTGGTTGGTTTCTAGTGTACATATCGGCTCAGATTGCTCCAGCCTCTTCTGACCTTACTGCAGGCTCCTTGAATTTCTTGCTATTAGAATAGGTAAATCCTTCCCAGTTTGAGGTGCTCTTCTCAAGTAGGCCTCCTGAGCTTCCAGTGAATGCTTGCTGCTTGTTTTGTCCTGCTATGCTCAAGTCCATCAGGAAGGCCATTGTTTTCCTCTATATCCTCCTATGCAAAAGTGGAAACAATGCAGGCTAATGGCTACTGGTGGTTTGTTCTCATCTACTTAGATTTTGGGTTCATAGGATATTTTGTCACCTCATTTTGTTGTAAATGTTGTCCATGAGTTTTTGGTTTTTCTATTTAGTTGCTCTGTCTTCTTTTATATAGAGACTCAGGGAGAGTCAGACACTAAGTCATTTACCACTATAATCTTGTATAGTATGATTGTACCAGAATTTACTGAACCACTCTTTTGTGGATGATGATTCAGCTATGTCCTTGAAGAACATGCTATGACCAACATACTTGTGCATTTATCTTTATATACTGGTGCTTTTATTTCTGTATTATAGAGTTCCAAAAGTGAGATGCCTGTGCCAAAAGATATGTTTTATCTTTTTGTCGATTTTACCAATTTACTTTCTAAAACAATTGTAGCAATTCACTCCGAACAGCAAGTAAGCTAACCTTGTTTCTCAACAGTCACCAGAACTGGATGTTAGCTGTTTTTGCTGCTCTGATAAGTCAAAAATAATATTATGCTGTTTTGATTTGTCTTTACCAGCCTACTAGTGTATATGAGCCTCTTTTCCTATATTTATTGGCCTTTGTATTTTTTTCCCTCTGATTTGCTATTTCATAAACTTTGCCCTAAATTCTTTTAGGTTGTTTATCTTTTCATACTAATTGGTAGAAACACTTTAGGCAACTGGGACATTAACATTTTTCTTGATATGTTTTAATATTCCCCCCTTAATTGTATTTTTTTTTTTTTTTTGGTGAGGAAGATTGGCCCTGAGCTAACATCTGTTGCCAATCTTCCTCTTTTTGCTCAAGGAAGATTGTCACTGAGTTAACATCCATGCTAATCTTCCTCTATTTCGTATGTGGGATGCTGCCACAGCATGGCTTGATGAGCAGTGTGTAGGTCTGTGCTTGAGATCCAAACCCATGAACCCTGGGCCACCGAAGCAGAGTGTGTGAATTTAACCACTATGCCACTGGGCCAGCCCCCATCAATTATATTTTAACTTTACAATGTCTTTTACCACACAGAAATGTTTAATTTTTAGTTAGAATAGATGTCAATCTTGTACTTTATATTTTCTGGAATTCTTATTTTATTAAAACTTATAATTCTCACCATAATATCATAAACATATCTTCTAATTTTAATTTTTTGTTGTTTTGTCTTATTGCTTGTATTTTAAATCCACTTGGATTTATTTATTTATTTATCTTTGCTGAGGAAGATTAGCCCTGAGCTAGCATCTGTGCCAGTCTTCCTCCACTTTATATGTGGGTCACTGCCACAGCATGGCTGATGAGTGGTATAGGTCCACGACCAGGATCTGAACCCACAACCTGGGTCGCCAAAGCAGCACACTGAACTTAATCGCTATGTCATGGGCTGGCCCTGATTTATTTTTTTTATGGGGACAAGGAGTAGTTTAATGCTCTTTCTACTTTATCATGGGAAATTTGCTTGAATTTTCTGATATTCATTTTCATCATCTGTAAAATGGGTATAAGAATACCTACCTCACAGCAATGCTGTAAGGATAAAAATAAAATAATATATACAAGTGCATATTATATTTCTAGACACATGGTAGGCACTCCATAAATAGTGGGTATTATTTTGTGAGATAGGGTAGTGGGAAGAACAAGACAAAGTACTCCAATTCTTTAAGACTTGCACAATACCTGCCTATTACATTCACTTTTTAAAAATGATGTAGAAACCCAACATATTGCCAGACAAAATATGTCTGGGCTTCTAGTTTACGATCCAGATGAAGATATTTGAGATTTGGACTTGAAATAAATTAAGACATAAATTAAGCTAATTTGAAAATGATAGTTACTATGCCAAATATTTAAAAAATAGGCGACTTTCTAAAATTCTTTCTTCTCAAGCTTTACTTTTAAAAGGCCTCCATTTTTATTAGATGCATATATAGTAAAAATAAAGAAAGAGAATAAACATATAAAAGGATGTTCAATTTTTTTCTATCATCCAAGCCCAATCTGTTTTTAGGGATTTTTATTTCTATGAGGTACGAATGGCAGAAACAAACAATTTAGTTATTCTAGGCCAATTTCTTGGCTCCTAACATTTTACTTTGATCTTTCTAGGAAGCTTTGATGAATAATATATCAGGTTTTCAAAGGGAATAGGATACAATGCACTTAAATTCTATATTATTAGGGCAGCTATTAGTGATCCATAAGAGAGACTATCTCCAACATCATAAATGCCAAACACTTTCTGAAAAGTCTAGAGTATATACGGTAGTTTTGCTTTGAAGCAGAAACTATTCTCCTTTGAATAATAACAATGTTGGGACTGCAATAGAAAGTTCGAAATTATCCTTAAAGATACTGTGTTACTTGAAAATTGAATATGGAACCAGAAAAATGATGTATCATTAGGAATCCATTTAGGATGGCTATTCTTTCTGTATTTTACTTAAGGCAAAATGATTACACCATTGAATTGCAGAGCTTGACCCGCCATAGCATCAAGGCCCACATGTGCCTCTTCAGCGACTTGCTGATTTCTTACTAAGCTGTTGCTGGGAAGTGATGTTATCTCCAGGAAGATTAGACCCACAGCATAGGGACTAAAAGCTGTCATCTGTGTGGGTGCAATGTCCTGCTGGGGGACATATCATGTTCTCCTGCTTTAAATATGTAAAATTATGAAAGCAGTGAATGTGTATAAACATTTTTCCAACAAAAATTTTTAAGTACACTGATGTGTTCTGCATGTACAACAGCTGGATTTATAGCATATTTTACAATTGCAGAAGGCTATATGACCACGAGGCTGTCCAGAATAAAGATAAGCTTAACAAAGTTTTAACAAAGTTTGTTAAGCTAAACAAAGCTTAACAATACTATTGTAAAAAGTATTTCACAATACTTTTTATTGTGAAAAAACTAAGGAGAAAACAAATCCAAATTTCACCAAAATGAGGCACCAACTATTTCCCTGAGTTGGGATAATGAGTATCCTGGTACATGTGTTAGCAGCATAAATAGGTATGCATGCTCTTGGAGATTTCTCTAAAGCAAGGAAATGTACAGTGGGCAAATACTGGAATCCCACATGCCAGCTTCCCTGACTCCCACCCTGCCTTGCTCTCGGAGCCTCACTGTGGTTTCTGCCTTTGCTCTTCAAGAATCCACTTAGAGCAGGGTGGTCTATTTCAATGGTAGGGACAAGGTGAGAGCAGTAGTCCTATTTCAGGATCTCAGCCTGACAGATCAGAGATGCTTCAGTGCTTAGCCTATCACTCACTTCAGTGCTTAGTCTGCCACCACCACCACCCCTATCATCACCATCACCTCCATTGCCACCACCACCATTATCACCACCACCACCATCATCACCACTACCCCCCTCACCACCTTCACCACCACCACCACCCACCTCACCATCTTCATCTCCACCACCACCACCACCACCACCATCATCACCACCACCCACCTCACCATCTTCATCTCCACCACCACCACCATCGCCACTACCCACCTCACCATCTTCACCTCCACCACCACCACCACCATCATCGCCATCTCCACCACCATGAGATCATTACTACCACCATAAGCAGCAGCACCACCAGTAGCTCACCTTGATGATCACAATGTCTTCCAAACTAGCTTCTCTGCTTCTAGCCTTTCATCCTCTTCAACCTTTCCTACATTTTTTTTGCCAGATTAATTATCCTGTATCAAAGTTCTGCTCATATCTCTTGCCTGCTTAAAAGCTGAAGTTTTCATTAATCTTTAAGCACTCCCATTCCTAATGAATAAAGTCTAGTCCCCTGGGCCTGGTATGCAAAATGTCTCCAGGTCAAAATTCAGAACAGATTTCCCATTGCTGCCTTTACGAGTATTCTGAGTATTCTGAGTAAACTAGAGCATTCACTATTCTTTGAATAGGATTTAGACTAGCAGTTTTCAAAGCTCTTATCAAATATGACCTTTTTAGAATTGCTTGGAATATTTGTTAAAATGCATATTCCTAGAACTCATGAGTAGAAGCTCTCTTTTTAGAATCCTGGGTACTTAACACTTTTCTCTCCTTAGCTTTGGGATCTCACTGACAATTTTGTGACCACAAAGAAAGTTCCATTTAACATCTGGTTACTTACATATCTTACAGAGTGTTAACAAGGACTAATATTAGGAAAATAGAAAGCAGTTAGCACAGTGCCTGACTCAGTAAAGGTGGCTCTTATTGTTCATTCTTGCCCCACCTACCTCAGAGTATTTTTGTGGTGTTCAAGTAAATAATGTTTGTGATAGAATTTTTATATTTTTTTGTATGCTCTCCATTAGACTGTAACATTTTGTGGGGCAGGAATTATTCATCACTGAATTTTTGCATAATCTGGCCCAGTGTTTTGCTCAATAAATATAAGCTAAATTAACTGTATGGTACTTTTTTTTTTTTTTATTCTTTTTTTGAGGAAGATTAGCCCTGAGCTAACATCTGCCACCAATCCTTCTCTTTTTGCTGAGGAAGACGGGCCCTGAGCTAACATCCATGCCCATCTTCCTCTACTTTACATGTGGGACGCCTACCACAGCACGGCTTGCCAAGCAGTGCACAGGTCTGCACCCGGGATCTGAACTGGCGAACTCCAGGCCACTGAAGTGGAGCTTGCGAACTTAACTGTGGTGCTACCAGGCCAGCCCCCATATGGTGCTATTTTTAAAAATTGTGATATAAATTTGAATTCAGAGTTCCTAAACATCATTTTTAAAAAATGCCTTCTTTGTTCTCCTAGAGGAAGCCCCCGGGGCACCTCTGGTGGCCCCTGAAAGCTGCAGGATCAGGTCTTCCAGCAGTCCCAGATTCGCTCTGCCCCTGAGCTTGCGCAGCCCAGCCCTCTCCCACGCTCTCTGGGCCCTTCGATGGGAGACACTGGACGAGCCTCAGCTGAATATTTTGGACGCAGCATTAGGCCACCTTTACTGAGGCTTCATCCCCAGGTCTGCACACCACTTCTTAGCAGTGGGCTCCGGTCTCATTACCAAGACACGATATTCACCTAGGACCCAGCTGAGGTAAACAGATCATAGCTCATTTCCTGTGCCTCTGTCTCTGTCTTGATGACCTGCTTAATACTTGTCCTTTTATGATCAGACACAGCCTTGGTTTTGCCAGTGATGCCTTCCCTGTCCTTCTATCTTTCAAGCATCTTTACAACTGAAGTTTCATCCATCAACTCCTTAATGAGAAATTGCTGGTGCTAACTGACTGCTAATGAATTTCCAAGGGCTCCCCCCATGTGCTGTATCCATCTGCAGAGGTCTCCTCCCCTGCTGGTAGACTGTTGATACGTGGCGTTTGCGGTGGCCGAACACATGCAGCATTTAGACCAGACCTCTTGCCTGATGCATTAGCGGTCTGCGTGGGGAGTGACTGCCTCCTTGCTTCATGCCCTTTCAGTTTCCATTAACCCTGTGTAGCTAATGGCCTGCGGCCACAGTGCTCACCTGGCTGATGGTGCTCATGGCTCGCATGTAGCTCTCATTCCTGGAGCGGAACTTTGGTGATGTGAGCAGGCCTGCAGGGTCAAGGCTGTCCAGGCTTCGGTTGATGGAGACTTCGCTTACCGCCCTCAGGTAACTGTGACTCCGGATCTGGAGTTTGGGGGAGTGCTCATTGGAAATTCTAGAAGAGAACAACCAAAGGGGTACATTTTTTTAGTCATATTCCAAAATGTAGACAGTAATAAGATGTGGCTGTACAATCATTGATGTGGCATCCTAAAGACTGGGGCAAGCAAAACTGCTGCCCTCCTATGATCGTGAAACTCCCCCATCGTGTCTCAGAAAGAAAATTTTTAATAGGAAATCATCAAATTCTGATGACACTAGAGAGGAATAAAAATTCATTTCAACCCATGAAATAATTTCCCCATTCACATTTTCCTAGGTATCCTGGGGAGGGAGAGAATAACTGTGACTGCCCTGCCCCAGAATTCTGTCCTGTGTAATTTGTAAGCTTTTCCTTTGTACCCATTTCTTTTCTGTGCCATCTTTTTGTTTTTGGACTTTCTAGTAACGCCAAGTAGGTGTATATCTATAACTATATCAATATCTCTCTCTCTCTATCAATCTTTCTATCATCTATTTATCTATCTAATCTTTGTCTTGTTTAGTTGACTAATTTAGCTAATTAAATATTTTAGCCATTAACAATGCGCACATCTCTAAATCTTGTTATGCAAAGACCACCCAGACCACCCGTTACATACTAAGGAAACTTTGGATTTTTTCCAAGATGCATTTTAAAATTACAGAAGTAGGGAATGCTCATTGCAAAAAGCCAAGCTACGCAGAAGTGCACAAAGCAGAAAGTGGGTGTCGCTGTCTACCCTGCTCCTGCTCCAGAATTCCACACCCCTGAAAGAACCGCCCACAGCAGTTCAGTGTATATCCTTCCTTTCTCTTTCTACACATATACAAGCAATTTTTTTTAGTAATTTTTAAAGTTCGTTTTCGCATGGGATTCAGGGTGATTTTTCTCTCATTATTAAATTTCTTTTATTTTTGCTGTAACATTGCTTGCAATTAAAAATTAAAGTTGATAAAGAGAAAGGTGTATGCCCAATATAGTTGCTATTATATATCATTATTCCGGAGATCCTAGCAAATAAAATTCAGAAAATAAAAAAAAGAAATAGGGAATATAAATATTGTGAAGGAAGAGACAAACTTTAATTATATATGTACAGATTATATAATTAATTATTTGGAAGAGAAAAGAAAATCAATTGAAAAACTATTAGAACTAATAAGAGATATTCCCAAGATAGTTAGATACAGGGTAAAAATAGAGAAATCGATAGTTCTATATACTGCCACCAACAAATAGAAATTTTAATTTAAAAATCCTATTCAAAATGGCAAAACTGTATAAAATAAGTAGAAACTACAAAAAAGAAATGCACCAGGATTTTACGAAGAAAACTATAAAACTTTATGGTAGGTAATAAACAATGTCTAAATAAATACAAAGAAAAACCATTTTCCTGGATGGAAAACTCAATATTGTAAAAAAATTAAATTCTCTCTAAATTAATCTATAAATTTAATGCAACTGCAATAAACATTCCCACTGAATTTTTTATTGGAATGTAATAAACTCACTTTAAAGTTTTTCTGAGGCTTGTAACGGCATTATTCACAATAGCCAAAAGGTGGAAACAACCCAAATGTCTATCAACTGATGAATGGATAAGTATAAATGTGGTACATCTATACAATGGAATATTATTTGGCCATAAAAAGGAATAAAGTACTGATACATGCCACAACATGGATGAACTTTGAAAACATCCTGCTAAGTGAAAGAAGCCAGTTACCAAATACTACAGACTATATGATTCCGTTTATATGAAATGTCCAGAATAGGCCAATCTATAAAGATTGAAAGTAGATTAGTGGTTGCCTAGAATGGGGTGGGGGTAGAGGGGAGTTGTAAAGAAGGAGGAAGATGGCAGGTTTGGGGGGGCGATATCTAAAAGGTATGGAGATTCTCTTTGGGGTGATGAAAATATTCTAAAATTGTTTGTGGTGATGGTTACACAACTCTGTGAATATACCAAAAACCATTAAATTGTACATTTTAAATGGGTAAAACTGTATGGTATGTACATTACATCTCAACAAAGCTATTTTAAAAATTAAACGAGGCCTCAAAATAACCAGATTTCCTTATGAAGACAGTTTAGAGAGTAGACCACTGTGGGCAAAACCAGAGGAGAAAAGCCAGTCAAGGTGGTTGCAGTGTCGCCATAATTTAAACAACAAGTGATAGGACTGAGTTAAGTATCAGCAGAACTTAAGAGGAGTAGATAGATTTGAGAGTCCACATGAAAATTAAAGGAGGAAGAGGACAGAATCTAAGAATAGCCAGAAAATAAAGAAAAACAAGGCGATAAATACCCCATCAGACCTCAAATACACTTTATAGCTACAAAGATGAAAACAGTGTGGGGTTAGTGAAGGAACAGACACATCAGTAGAATAAAACAAGGACTCCAGAAACAGAACCGAGTATATGTCTGAATTTAGTATATTGCAAAGGTGGCGATTCAAATAAGTGGGGAAGAGATCAACCATTTAATAATGGTGCTAGATGAGTTGTGCATCCATTGGGGGAAAAAATGGATTCCTACTATCCATGCGGATTAAAAATCAAAATCTTTACAAAGTTAAAGCTATCTAAAATGCTATGGAAGAATGTATTCTAAAATCTTAATTTCTATACCTAAAAATTAGAAGAAGAAATTTACCAGAATTTTATGAAAAAAACTGCAAAACTATAAAACCTTATGGAAGTTAATAAAGAAAGCCTAAAGATATATGAAGGGAAATGGTGGGAGAAAGATTTTAGAAGCACGATGTTAAACTTAGTAGCCATAAAAAAAGAAAAAAGATTGACAAATAGAACTACATAAAAATGTAAAATTTTGTTCAACAAACACTGTAAACAAAGTTAAGAAAAGTCATGGAGTAGGGAACATATTTGCAATACTACACAACATAACAAAAAGGGTTCACATCCATAATATCTAAAGTGGACTTAAAAATGAATTAAAAAATAATGCGTTCAACTTAATAAAGATGGGAAAAGGCTATAAAGAGATAATCACAAGGAAACAGATACATAAATTCACAGGAAAATAAATTTATATGCACCAATCTCACTAGTAATTAGAGAAATGTTGATAAAAAATAAGATACCATTTGTACATCAGGCCCATGCACATCTATGTCCACGTCTTCAGATGGTAAAGATATTCTCCACATCCCAAACATCCTCTTAGCAGTGCATAATACTGCACCCATTCTTGAAACTTATATGAAAATACTTAAACATAATAGTTGAGGGGCCGGCCCCGTGGCCGAGTGGTTAAGTTCGCGCGCTCCGCTTCAGCGGCCCAGGTTTCACCGGTTCGGATCCTGGGCGCAGACATGGCACCGTTCATTGGGCCATGATGAGGCAATGTCCCACATGCCACAGCTGGAAGGACCCACAACTAAAATATGCAACTATGTACTGGGGGGCCATGGGGAGAAAAAGCAGAAAAGAAAAAAAAAAGATTGGCAACAGTTGTTAGTTCAGGTGCTAATATTAAAAAAAAAAAACTCGAAAAAGACTCAGTAATAGTAAAACCTGAAAATTTCATTAGCAGCCATTTTTTGCAATTACACTGAAGGAGGGATCAAATTAAAACAGATCTAGAATTTAACATCAAAAAAAAACTTCTTATGTATTTTACTGTTACAAAAGAGAAACTGATTGTTCTACGAATGTTCCCTATGGAGCCTTCAAGTAGCTGCCAAATGTGAACATACTTCTGCGAGGTCAAGCAAAGATTTTCCATGTGTCGTGTGCTATTATCGTGATTCACAATGGGTCACTTTATAAATGCCTATGCCAAAAATCCCAACCAACAAACAAACTGAAGAATTCATTTTTTTCGTTCAATTTCATTTTACGATCTCTTCTAGGAAAAGAGAGCCTTAGCCAGAAGCATTTATAACCTAAAGATCACTTCCTCTTAGAACTTGAGAGTTGTGTGACAAATGTGTTTCTTTGGCTATTTTGCAACCTGACCCAGAGCAATGACATCGCCAACATAAAAGATGATGCTGTTCCAAATGGTTATCAGGGCAGCAATGGGGGTGGCTGTTCCATAAACAGTGTATATTCAAAAGAAGACGTGAAAGTCTGGTGTTTTGAAAAATGAGTGTCTGCTGGCTGAGATGGGGAAATGGGGCATCTTGCAACAATCATTCACCCTGGCCACTTGTTACGAAATGGGGCATAATTCCCAAATTTCAAAGTGAAAAATCATTCAGAAGGGATTGAATAGTTCTACTTTGGTGAGTCATTCCTGATAAAACAACACATACTTTAATAATACACTAGGTATAAGGAAATGAACTCTTTTATCTTGTCCGCTTAGAGAGAAAAGCCCACAGCAATCAACATAAAGGCTATAGTATGTACATGTGCTCCTGATGCAGAAACACTTATTGAAGAAATATCAAAAAATAACGCACTGATTACTTTATCATCATCTCAAAAGAAAATTGATTTGCTAAGAAGAAAGGGAGTGTGCCTATTCAGAAATATCAGCTCTCATGTTAGATTAATTATTTTCGATGTTGGCCTATTCAAATGACACCCGTCTTTTCTACTTTTTCCCTAAATTACCTATGCTAAGTTAACTTTTCATGGCTTAGCACAACTAACTGAGATTTTGGCCTGGTTGAGTCCCATTCATTATCACGTCCTTTAAATGTACCCAAAGGCAGGACGCCCCTAGGAGACTATGAGGTAGCTACAAAAATGAGCTTGGCCCAGCGTATCAGCAAGGTTGCCATTGCAAAGAAGAGAAAATGCAATAATATTCAGACCACAAAATTTTTAACCAATGTCCCAAAAGAGAAAATTATTAACTTTGTAATATATTATTAAACATATAAGTTCACAAGATGAATACACTCTGGGGATCTAATGTATAGCAGGGTGACTACAGTTAATAACACCATGTTGTGTACTTGCAATTTGCTGAGAGTAGACCTGAAACGTTTTCACCACACACACACAAATACACACATAGTAACTATGTGAGGTGGTGGACAAGTTAATTAACCTGACTGTGGTAATCATTTCACAAAATATCCATATGTCAAATTATCACATTGTACACTTTAAATACATACAATTTTATTTGTCAATTATATCTCAATAAAGCTAAAAAATATAACTTAAGATGGTTGGGATTTTTTCCTCCAGAGAACAAAATGTTTCATGATTCCAGATCACTGAGTCTAAGGGGAGAACTTCTGGAGGTGACGGGCTATCTTACTGACCCATCTGCACCTTAATTTTTGTTCTTTTCCACTTTGTCTTGCCTCTAACTTATAAAAGTACTGAAATTTAAGGTTATTTCATAGGACTCAGAGGAAACATGCTATTGCCTCTGGGGGTCAATCCAATTGCTCTATTTTGAAAATGAAAGTATTTGGGCCTTGGTGATGACACTTTGATCAAATCACTCTCACAAGCATTCACGGGTTAAAGTGCAACGCTTTGATTCCTCGGTCTTCAGTGTGGACAGTGGTACTCAGTGGGTGACACTGCTTGGTCACTAGTTTTAGGGACTCAAACGCAGGGTGTTTTATTGGTCAGTCTGCTTTGGTGAAAGTGAGTCCGGCTTTCTTCTCGGAAGGTCCATGTGTAACCCCTTTATAGTTCTTATAAAAGTATAACTTTCATTAAACTTGTTCACTTTGATAGTTGCCTCTTGAGTTATTTCTACTTCATAATAATATCTGACATTTATTACCATTTACAAAACCTTTGGTTACTATTAACATCAATCTATAGATAAAGAAATCATGGTTTCAAGAGGTTGGGTAGCGTTCAATGTAATTTAAACGGAACCTTTGTCTTCTCCTGACTTCCACATTCCCATTCTCTTCTCATCTCCTATTTCTTGGGGAATCTTGCCTGAACTCTCATTTGGGCTCCTATTCCTCTACCTTGCCCTTAAACGTTTTTAGTTCCTAAGACTACAATTGTTTATCTTCTCATTTCACTCTACATTCTCTCCTTGGCCAATCTCATCTACTCAATGGTTTCTACCACTAACTTGATGCTGACAATTCACAAATCTATCTGTGTCCATAGCTCTCTCTTAAATTTCAAAACTAAACTTTTGATTAACTACTGTACATTTCAGTCTAGATATTCCTCAGGTATCAACAGTCATCATGACCCCTAAATGAACACGTTACCTGCTCCCTCAAATTTCCTTCTTTTCTTTTATTCCACATTGAGATGAATGGCACTGAAATTTACCCCATCAACCAAACCAGAAATCCAGGTGTTTATCATGTCTCCTTTTCTTAACTGTCCAAATCCAGTCGATGATCAAATTTTCTCAGTTTTACTTCCTGTATACATTTAAAATTACCTTCCTCCTCATCTTCCTCAGGACTTCTTGCTCCGTTACTTCCTTAGTTCCTGCTTCATCTTGATTCTCCTAAACCAGGCTCATTCCCACCAGTCTTGTACCCTCAAAGGCATCTCTCTTCTCCTGCTAGCGATTAGAATACTCTCCTGCTTGAAATCCTTCATGAATCCTCTTCATTGACAGGAGAGTCTAAACTTTTTACTTTTTTACTTTTAAACTTTTTACTTTTTTAAAAAAGTCTAAACTCTTTACTTACTTTTCGAGCATCATCTTTTGCTACTTACATATACCAGGCATACAGTCTCACGCTTCTTTATCTTTGTACGTGTTATTTCTTTTGCCTGGAATACATTCCTTTCTCCACTTTCCACCCACAAAACTCTTACTCCAACTCATTTAGCAGGTCACCAGGTGTTAGAGTGTCGATTTAGGTCAGTTCTTTTCAGAAGGCCTCCTTTGTTCTCCTCAGACCAAATAAAGGACTTCTCCATCTATACTCTTACAGTGTCTTTTACATTTCTCTGTTAGATACTTTTTCCATTGCAGTAGTTTTTTCCTGACATATCTGTGTACTCCCTAGATTTCTGAGCTCTTAGAAGGTAGAATCAATATTTTATTCATTTTGTTACACAGTGGTAGATTAGCACTTAATTTTTTTTAATGGCTAATAATAATAACCAACACTTACTTGAGTGCTTTCCTTATACCAGGCCCTGCCCGTGGATCATCTCATGAATAGATGAGTGAATGAACACATAAATGAATGAAGACGGTGACTCAACTGTCCATTACTCTAGACATGAAAAAAGTTTTCAAAATTCTCTTTTCTCACTTGTAGTTAAGACCCTTTAAAGGATTTTAAAAAAGCTTCATTGAGATATAATTCATATACCATAAAATCCATGCTTTTAAAGTGTACAATTCTGTGGTTTTTAGTGTTTTCACAGAATTGTGCAACCATAACCACTATCTAATTTTAGAACATTTTCATGATCTTCCCAGGAATTGCCAAATTCCTGTATCCACTGGTAGTCACTCTCCATTCCTCCTTACCCTTAACCCCTGGAAACCACTAATCTATCTTCTATCTCTATGCTTTTATCTGTTTGGGACATTTCATACATATGGTACATATAATCTGTGGCCTTTCTTTCATGTAGTATGATGTTTTCAAGGTTCATCCATGTTGACACATGTATCAACACTTCATTCCCTTTTATGTTGAACAATATTCCATTGTATGGATTTACATAACAATTTATTTGTCCATTCATTAGCTGGTGGACATTTGGTTGGTTTCCACTTTTTGGCTATTATGAATTATGCTGTTACGAACAATCATGCACAAATTTTTGTGTCAGCATATGTTTTTAATTCTCTTGGCCACAAAGGCTATGTAGGAAAATATTATTCAAGATAACAAAGCAAGAGACTTTACATATGTGGTGGGACTTTTGAAAAAGCAGAGTAAGGACTTTAGCAACTCTAATTCTACACAAAATCAATTGCAAAATACTGGCAAAACTATTAAAATCAACCATTTCAGATTCTGGAAACCAAAGGCAGAGAACAAGCTGAACATTACTTTTTCAAGAAAAACTACTGAACTTAGATAAAAACAGTGGCGTCTCTGGTGATTTGACTTAGGAATACTCCCATCCCCTTGCTCCCTAGCTCCATGGCACAGTAGCTATACACAGATGGCACCCTGAAACCAATGCAGGAGTTGCACCTCTTGGAGTTCTATTGAAAGCATCATCTTTAGCACACAGTAACATTTTGACTAGTTTCACAGCTCTCTGTAAAAGACCCATTCCCAGGGCATTAATACTATTTGATCTGAGAGCTGAGATCAGTGGAAAAAACCCTACACCAGGTTGCTATTGAAAACAGCAGGAATTGGCTGAAATTGTTAACATTACAGCTACTTAAGGCTCTAATTTCAGTTGGAAGTGGAGCAAACAAGAGCCTGACCCAAAATTTAAAAGAAAGACTTGGAAAATTTGATGGCTATAGAGGATATTGAAAAGTTTTGATACACTGCTGAATATCTAGAAGGCTGGATGTATGCACATGCCCGGGGAAGACATGATAAAAGGAAGGATGTTGGTCCTTCACCTGTGGTTGACCTTGAAAACCTGCACAAGCAGGAAGCGAAAGCTAAGGCTGATTTTTAAATCACCTGAAATTTCAAACTGTGCCTTCATATACAGATGCCATTGGTAAAAGGTGGAAGACTTATTGGCTTAAGGTATTTAAAGAAATATTCTGACCAATAATTGGCTGATCACTAAACTATGGTGACCCCAGGGTAAACACAAGGAAGCCAGGTTTAAAAATGTAAGGAAGAACTTAAAAAAAAAAAAGAAAAGAAAGAAAGTGGAGAAGTCAGTGGCTGTACATTGAAGGGAATACAGAATCTAAAGCAGTGGTCCAGGAAAGTTGCTATAAAAGTAAGCAGCAACAGGGTAAAACAAACAAAGAAAATCAACAACAGAAAAAAACTGGGTTAAGAGAGAGAGAAAGGATGAAGGGGGAAATCTGTAGATTAAGAAACTCAAAATACATATCAAATTAAGGAAATGGGAAACATGAAGTGTGGTACACTTGGATAATAAAACCATAAGGAAATGCAAGGGAGGGGGCTGGCTCCGTGGCCTAGTGGTTAAGTTCAGTGCACCCTGCTTCAGTGGCCTGGGTTTGGATCCTGGGTGTGAACCTACACCACTTGTTAGTGGCCATGCTGTGGTGGCAACTCACATACAAAATAGAGGAAGATTGGCACAGATGTTGGCTCAAGACACATCTTTCTCAAGCAAAAAGAGGAAGATTGGAAATAGATGTTATCTCAGGGCCAAACTTCCTCAGCTAAAAAAAAAAGAAAAAAGAAAAAAGAAAAGCAAGGAGTGATTATCATAAAAATAAGGATGGGGCCAGCCCGGTGGTGCAGCGGTTAAGTGTGCACGTTCCACTTTGGCAGCCCAGGGTTTGCCAGTTTGGATCCTGGATGTGGACATGGCACCACTTGGCAAGCCATGCTGTGGCAGGTGTCCCACATATAACGTAGAGGAAGATAGGCACAGATGTTAGCTCAGGGCCAGTCTTCCTCCGCAAAAAAAGGAGGATTGGCAGCAGATATTAGCTCAGGGCTAATCTTCCTCCAAAAAAGAAAAAGAAAATTAGGATAATGGCTACTTTTTAGGAGAGGGAGACAACTGTGACTGGGTCTGGGTATTTGCCTTATAACAATTCTTTAAGTCTTATATTTGTTTTGTGTGATCTTATGTACATGCATTTTAGTTTTCAATTACAAAGGTTTAAATAAAAAGGAAATGGGGGAGGATATCTGATTCAAGAGTGGCTACAATATATTATCTAAAATGTACAATTTTCAGCAAAAAATGATGAGAAACAAGAAAGTATGGTCATAGAGAGGATAAAAACCAGCTGGTAGAATGTGTTTGTGAGGGGATCCAGATGTTAGACTTAACAGACAAAGACTTTAGATCAATTATAAATATGATTAAAGAACTAAAGGACACTATGTATAAAGATTTAGAGAAAAGTATGACAACTATGTATCACAAATGAAGAATATCATTGAAGAGACAGATATAATAAAGTAAGAATCAAATATAAATTCTGGAGTTGAAAATAATGATTTTTTCCTGAAATGAACTAAATAAGTAATAAATGCAGTAACTAAATGAATCATTTATCATTATTAGTAATAACTAAATAATAATAACTAAAATGAAAAATTTACTCAAGGGGCTCACAGCAAATTTGAGCTGGCTGAAGAAGAATCAGTAAATTTGCAGATAGGTCAAGAGATATTATGGAGTCTGAGAAACAGAAAGACAAAGAAAGAAGACAAATGAACAGAATCTCCAAAGATTTGTGAGACACCATCAAACACATCAACATACCTGTAATTGGAGTTCCAGAAGGAGAGGTAGAAAAACCTATTTTAGGAAATAATGCTCAAAAACTTCCCAGATTTGATGAAAATTGTAATCTACATATCCAAGAAGCTTAAAAACCTCCAAAAACTATAAACTCAATGAAATCCACACCTAGCCATATCATCGTCAAAGTGTCAAAAGGAAAAGACAGAGAAAAATCTTGAAAGCAGAAAGAAATGACTCATCACATAAAAGGAATCATCAATAAGATTAAAAAATGACTTCTCATCATAACCCACAGAAGCTAGAAGGCACTGAAATGGAAATTTCAGAGCACTGAAAGATTGTTAACCAAGAAGTCTATATACAATAAAACTATCTTTCAGAAAAGAAGTTAAGACATTCCCAGATAAATAGACTGAGAGATTCATCATCAGCAGACCTTCCCTATAAGATAGACTAAAGTGAATCCTTTCAGATCAAAAGAAAAGACACTGGATAAGAACTCTGAAGAAGAAATTAGGAGCACTGGTCAAGATAATCATATAAGTAAAAATAAAGACAGAACAAACATATTTTTGGAAATCTTTTCTACCCTAAGTTATTTAAATGACAAATCCATAAACAATAATTTCAAAACTGTGCTGATCGTTATGAGAATAAAGATAAAGATGTAATTTGTATGACAATGATAGCGCAAAGGAGGGAGTAGTGAAGGGAGCTATATTGGAGCAAAGTTTCTATGCATTATTGGAATTAAATTAATATTAATCTGAACTAGCTCATATTAAGATCCATATTCTTTTTTTAAATTTATTTTCAGATGTACATCGTAATATATTTCGAATTCTGTGTAGATTACATCATGTTCACCGCCCGAAAACTGATTATAGTCCATCCCCTCACATGCTAGCCTAATCACCCCTTTTGCCCTCCCCTCTCTTCCCCCTTCCCCTATGGTAACCACCAATCCAATCTCCAATGCTATGTGTTTGTTTGCTGTTGATTTTATCTTCTACTTATGAATGAGATCATATGGTATTTGACTTTCTCCCTCTGACTTATTTCACTCAGCATAATACCCTCAAAGTCCATCCATGTTGTCACAAATGGACGGATTTCATCATTTCTTATGGCTGAGTAGTAGTCCATCATGTATAAATACCTAAGATCCATATTCTAATTCCTAGAGTAACTACTAAGAAAATAATTTATAAATATATAGTTTAAAAAAACCAACAAAGGAATTTAAATGATACACTAGAGAAAAAATACATAACATAAAAGAAGGCAATAATGGAGGAACAGAGGAGCAAAAGAGACATAAGATATACAGAAAACAAATAGCAAAATGGCAAATCTAAATCCTACCATATAAATAATTATATTAAATGTAAATGGATTAAAAACTCCAATCAAAAGGCAGAGATTGTCAGACTGAATAAAAAACAGGATCTAACTGTTTGCTGTCTAAAAGAGACACCGTTTAGATTTAAAAACACAAACAGGTTGAAAGTGAAAGGATGGCAAACCAAAAGAGAACTGGAGTGGCTATATTAATATCAGGCCAAATATACTTTAAGACAAAAAATGTTACTCAAGACATGAAGGACATTTTGTAATGACAAAATGTCAATCCATTAGGAAAAATATTACAATTTATAATACAGATGCACCTGACAATGGAGCCCCCACATACATGAAGCAAAAACTGACAGAATTGAAGGGAGAAATGAATAATTCAATACTAACAATTGGAATTTTCAATACTCTACTCTCAATAAGTAGAGAGTATCCCCAATAAGGATACCACAATTTACAGAAAATCAGCAAGGACACAGAAGACTCGAACAACACTGTCAACCAACCAGACATAATAGACATCTATAGAACACTCCATTGAACAAAATCAAAATACACATTTTTTTTAAGTGCACGTGGAACTTTCTCTAGGATTAGGCCATGAAACAAGTCTGAATAAATTTTAAAAGATTGGAATTATACAAAGTATATCTTCTAACTACAATAGAACTAAATTAAAAATCCATAACAAAAGGAAATTTTGGAACTCCACAAGTATTTGGAAATTAAACAACACATTTCTAAAAACCCATGTGTCAAAGAAGAAGTTACAAGGGAAATTAGAAAGTATTTTGAACTGCATGAAGATGAAAATCCAATATATCAAAATATATGGGATGTAGCTAAAGGAGTGGCTAGCGGGAAATTAGCAGTTATAAATGACTATATTAAAAAAAGAGAAATGTTCTCAAATCAATAATCTTAGCTTTCACTTTAACAATCATAAAAAAGGAGAGCAAACTAAACCCAATGCAAGCAGAAGGAAAACATAATAGTTACTAGAGACAAAAATGAATGAAATGGAAAACAAAGAAATTAAGTTGTTTTTGAACAAAACAAAGGTTGGTTACTTGAAAAAAAAATCAGTACTTTAGCTAGATTAACCAAGTAAAAAAAGAAGAAACAGATAACCAAAATTAGCAATGAAAGAGGAAACATTACAATTGACTTGTCAGAAATTAAAAGGATTATAAGAGAATACTAAGTTCAAAAACTTAGATGAAACAGAAAAATTTCTAGAAAAACAAAATTACCAAAACTCACTCAAAAAGAAATAGAAAATTTGAATAAATCTATAACAGGTTAATAAATTGAAATTGTAATTAAAAATAATTCCACAAATAAAATCTCAGACCCAGATGGCTTTACTGGTGAATTATATCAAACACTTAAAGAAGAAATAATATCAATACTCCACAAACTCTTCCAGAAAATAGTGGAGGAAGAAACATTTCCAAACTCGTTCTATGATGCTATTATCACCCTGATACCAAAGCCAGACAAAGATGTTATAAGGAAAGAAAACTATATACTAGTACCCTCATTAATATAGACGCAAAAATCTTCAACAAAACAATAGCAAACTGAATCCAACAACATACAAAAACAATTACATACTATTACCCAAGTCAGATTTATTTCAGGAATGCAAGGGTACATTAACATCCTAAAATAGATTAATATAACATACCATATCAATAGAAGAAAGGACAATAACCACATGATCATCTCAACAGAAATAGATAAAGCATTTGACAAAATCCAATAACCATTCATGATGAAGACTGAAAAAACTTGGAATAGAAGGAAACTTTCTCAATTTAATAAAGGGCATCTAGAAAAAATGTACAGGTAACATCGTACTTAGTGGTGGAAGACTGAAGACCTCCCCCATAAGATCGGGAGCAAAGCATGAATGACTGTTCTCTCCAATTAACTTCAACATCATGCTGGAGTTTCTAGACAGTGCAATCAGGCAAGAAAAAGAAATAAAAGAAACTTTAGACAAGGGAATACCTGATGTATTAAAAATTGACAATGAAATCTGGACACTGGATGCAAGTCTTGGCTGTCTTATTAACTATTTGAATGACTTTGAAAGAAATGACTTGAAATTCTTGGGATTCAGTTTTCTTATCTGTAACATGAGAGAGCTCTAAATATCTATGATGCTATAATAATGGTTGCTTGAGTTTAAAGTGATTTTCTTGATGATATTGACCATGCTTGGCCAACAAATATTTACAGAATACAGCAGGATTGCAGGTGCCTGACTTTCCTTTGTTCTAGGTGCTCACATTGCCAGCCGCAGAGTCCTTTTTTTCAAAATTTACTTCTTTCACAACACCACATTGTTCCTTAAACACTAATTTTCCTTTTCTTTCTTAGGATTGTAATTTCACAAAGGGATCCATTTCACCAACTGGTTAGCCCCCTCAGAAGAGCACAGCTTAGACACAGGGCAATTTCTACAGTTTAAGATACAAACTGAAGGAGCAAACTCCTTTATCTCCCACCATATTCTTTGCTTTCTTCCTCCATAAATGTTTGATACAAGGGCTGAGTGTGAGCACTACTTCTGGGAGACATTCCAATTGTCAAATGCTGTAGACCTTGCTATCTCTCGGAGGCCCAAGGCTCAGGGTAGGGTAAAGGGGAGTTGAGGGAATAATCTTGGGGATTCATTTGATGCTACACCTTTTATTTGCTCCATCAACTTTGCTCTACAGGAAAAAAAGGACTGATTTAGGTGGGATTGCTGACTGTTCAACTGAGGAGACTATCAAAAAGCCACAGGCTTACTATGAGCAAGTCACATGCTAGAAGCTGGGATAATCCATTTTAGTTATAAAGTCTTGTCCAAAACAAAAGTGCAGCTCTTTCCACAATACTTCATCAGATGCAGAAATTATCAACCTAAAATTCAATCCTTCCAAAGCCCCAAATATGTTTATCCATCATGTTTAGACTCTCCTGACACTTGGAATTCAAGTGTTCTTTCCTCAGACTCTCTATACTATGCAACATTAGATTTAAGGCAATATAAAACAAATGGAACTATTCATAATGCTTGTGCCAGATGTTATGGAGGACACGTGATTCCTGCCCTTGAGAACTTCAGTCTCTAGGTTGAGAGCAACACGCAGAACTAGCTTTAAGATAATCAGTGTTAAGCTTATAACAGATGTTCAAGAAAGCAGCAGTAGACGGTAGAAAAGGAAGAGACTCATTGGGAGGGGAGGCATTAGGAAGAGCTTCAGAGAGAAGATGGCTTTGAGTTAGACCCTGAATGGTAAGAATGTCACCAGGTGAAAGTGAGCCAGACAGAAGGTGCTCCAGACCCAGGGACTGTGAGAGCAAACCCTGGAGGCACAGGGTGCAGGGCAGTGTCCAGGATGGCAGATACCCAGGCTGCTCAGGTGTACAGGGCTGAGCCTGCTCTCATCAGAGGCTTATTGCAGTGTGTTGTAACTGCCTGATGGTCAGTCTCCTCCATAAAACTGTGGGTTCCAGAGGGCAGTGACCACATCTGGGATCATGGGAATGTATGGACTCCATCACAGTATTCTCAAAGCTCAGCACAGTGGCCAGCATATATTAAGCCAATATTTGTTAAAGAAGTGTGAGAGGGGAGGTCTGACAGTCCCTAAGACATTGTGACAAGAGGCCCAGTAAGACCTTGATGAGGGCCTGAAGGGAATCAGGGCACTAAGGAAGGCGAAGACCATCGAGGCACACAGGGCTGACTCTGAGAACTGGCAGTGGCTGACAGGGTGGTGATAGATGACCTGCAGAGTTCCATTCCTGCGTGACAGAAAGCAGGGGGGTGATGCCTTACACCATGATATACAGGCTATAGTCAGGCCCAGGAGACTATAGTCAGGCCCAGGAGACAAAGAGACTTCTCTCTTTGGCAACAGTAAGGAAAGAAACTTTCTTAACTTAAACATATCCAGCAGAGTTTTATTGCTGGCTGGTTGAGGATGCAGCACTTAGTACACAAAGAATTGTTTCCGAAGAATCCTGTGCAGGAACTTTTGGACTACGGCCTGCTTTTACTATAGAAGGAGGTCTGTGCGAGTACACAGTGCATGTGCACTTAGGTGAATTATCACCTAGAACTGAACAGCTGAACCAGAGTAGCGGGGCTCCTTCTCTGGCATTCTTCTGCTCCAGGGTTACCAGTTTTATGAAAACAACTCTTACGTATTACCTCAACATGAATCCTGCAATTATCTTCACTTTAGTTTGCTTAGGATCAAACTGATCACTAAACCAATTTAAGAAATCCAGAGAAAATGTGATTTACTGCGGGGGTGGTTGCCTTTGACACAGGTAGTTCCACAGTGTGGAGCTTGCTCTGCTCAACTTCGCTCTGCAATTTGATAAACCTGGCTTCCAGTCTCGGTGGGCTCCACGGCACTGGGCAAGCCACATTGTCCTCCTCTTTAAAATAGGGATAACAATACCCATCTTACAGAGTTGTTAGAATTTACTGCACAATAAGAAACTCTCTCTTTCTCTAGCTGTGACAAAATACCCATAAAATTCACCATTCCAGCCATTTTTAAGTGTGCAGTTTAGTGGCATTAAATATTCACCTTGTTGTGTAACCATCACCATCATCCATCCACAGAAGTTTTTCATCATCTCAAACTCTGTACTCATTAAACTCCCTATTGCGCCCCCCACCAGCCCCTGCCAACCATCCTTCTACTTTCTGTCTCTATGAGTTTGACAACTCTAGGTACCTCATGTAAGTGGAATCATACAGTACTTGTCTGGCTTGTTTCACTTAGCATAATGTCTTCAAGGTTCATCCAAGTGGCGGCATGCGTCAGAATTTCCTTCCTTAAAGGCTGAATAATATTCCTTTGTCTGTACGGACCACATTTTGTTTATCCATTCATCCATCGATAGACACTCGAGTTGCTTCCATTGTTTGGTTATTGCGAATAATGCTGCTATGAACACGAGTGTACAAACATTTGTTTGAGTCCCTGTTTTCAAGTCTTTTGAGTATATAACCAGAAGTAGGAATCCTCCTTTAACAGAAGTACTTAATCTTTTCTATTTCATTTCTTAGCAATTAAGCTACCAACAAATTTGGGGGGCAGCATAATAAAAACAAACCGTCACCACTTTTTTCCCCTGAAAAGACACTCTATTGATCATTTATGATAAGTTTTAAGGACAATAAATAATATAGTGGTATTTCAAGGACTAAATATTATTGTTATGGCTGAAAACAGAACAATGATACTTCTATTATTTGGTGGAAAGTATAGTAATAAATCCAAGTATAATTTTCCTGCCATAGTAATTGCAAAACAGTAATATAATTAAAACTTGATACAGTATTATTGAGAATAAATTGCATTGCCATGATTAAGACATTCAGAAAAGTAATTCCATTAGCAGTTAGAGATTGCAGAAAGACTGTTGACAATAGTGTCAGTTTATGAACCAGTAAGGAAAGAAATAATGTCATCACTAAGAAAGATGTGATGACAATTCAAGTGTACTAGCTGGTAAAGAGCTCACAATGGTACTTCTTAGGAGGGGGTGGAAACAATGACCTAAATGCTGCTTTGAGCTGAATACAGAGTGTTTCTTTTTATCTAAAGAGCATCAGGGCAGAGCAGATGTACTTACACAGATGTAAGTTGACATTGACAAATTGGAGCAGTTAAAACCTGTGTAAAAGTATTTTGATAGATTTTTCACAAAGTGCTTCATATTCTGACTTCATTTTAGACAGAAGAAAAGCTACTAAAGACAGACTTTTAAATAATTCCTTTGACACTGGTTTTCTTCAAACCCCCATTGTTAAACACTCTGTGTCTATACTCGCTACTACCATGCCAAAAGGTCACAAAACGACATCTCTTCCATGTAAGAGTCTTCAATTGTTGTGGACACAGCTGTCATGTCCCAGCTGAGCCTTCTCTTCTCCAGGCGACACACCCCCTTAATCTAGTCTTCTTATGTCAAGATTTCCAGGCTCTCCATGACCTTGATGGTTCATCTCTAAAGTTGGTCCAATTTGTTAGTTTCTCCTTGACAACAAGACACCCAGAACCAAACTCAGACTTTCAAATGTGGGCTGACAAGTGCAGAATACAGAGTGGCTATATTGTCAGATCTGTACAAAATCCTCCTGGGACGCAGTCTGAGAAAGCTTTGGATTGTTTGGTCTATGATCACGTTCTTAGCTTCTGGTAAGCTCCTTTTGGACAACTTTTAGATCTTATTCACTTTAAATGATGTCATTCCAATTTTGGACCCTTTTGTTCCTATTAAAATGAAACCAAAGGCTAGTGCTCTCACCCCCATGCAATATTTACAATGTATCCACTATTCTTGCCAGTTATGTGTCGCCAGCAAACATGATAACAGAAGCAAAAGTAACAAAATGCCAAATTAGGGGTCCTATGCATTAAAGTGCTTTACCTACAATGCTTATTTAGTTATCACACCAATATTATGGATTATTGTAACAATTATGAAACTTTATTCTCTCTATTTTATAGAAAAGGAAACTGAGGCTGACAAGTTTGTAAATTCAGAAGCAAAAGCTGGATCTATCTAACTTTTGTAGTCTTAACCACCTTGTACCTTCCCCATCAGCATGCCATCTATTTTCTTACCTAACCACTTGTAAAATTATTGACTAGGATTGGGTGAATTGGTGATCTTCTGAGTTGCCTGAGTCCATTAATAATATAGTCTTTGCTGTAAGGCTGTTTTGCATAAGCCCCTATTACCTAGCTCATATTCCTCTGATTTTCATTTTTTTTCTGCAAGCCTATTATGATCCACTGTTTTAAAGGCTATCCTAAATGCAATTTCATTCCTCTGATATGGCTGTCTCAATCATTTCAAACAAGGAAATATAGGTAGTTCTGTATATGCCTTGTTAGAAAATGGCTCCCTATTTTCGAAATCATCACAAACCATCTATTTAAAAATTCATTCTGGGATTTTTCCAAGGATTCACATAAGATTAACTATTTGTGATTTTTAGAATCCTTTCTTTGGAAAACCGAGATAACATTTACTTTTTTCCTGCTAATTTTTCCACAGTTCCCAAAATATTACCAATAGTGATTCTACAATCATATCTGAGTTCCTTCAGATGGAAACTAAATTTTCATGCTTTTGTATGTTTTATTCTTATTTGAGGCAGTTACCTGGTTTTGGCTCTAGGTTGGGCTTGTGTAGTTGGCCATACTCTTTATGTATGCCCAGTTCAATTAAGGTTTAACTCATGAGGTTATTATATATTGGGGAATTATCTTGCAACCTAATGTAAATATGGCTCCTAGACACTCAGGGCTGCTACTAGCCCATGTAATACATTTGCACAAATTAGAAAAAGGTAACTCTTCCTCAAATAAAAAAGGTTTAGATTATTATATTATGGTGTAACCTGAATAAGTGATGGCAGCTCACAGCTTAACATGGCCCTGTGGCTCTGGCTACACACATATATACCCACACTCACTCAGTCTCACACAAGACACAACACTTTTAGACAATGACTGCTTTACTTCAGCTGAACATCAAAGAAAAAACTGTGGTACCACCTACACCCAGGACAGTAAAGGCTCGGTGGAGAGCTAAGACTTTCACTCTCATGAGGCTGTAATGAGGTGACCCAACACTACCACCAAGGTGGTATCACAGAAGGCCAAGTAGGGAGCTGGGACTTTCATCCCCATGAGGATTCCCCTTCACCAGTGGTGTCAGTGGAGACCACATAGGAAGCCTGGACTTCCACTCCCACCCAGCAGTAATGAGACATCACTGCCCCTCCTTGCAGGGATGGTCTTAGAAAAGGCCCAGTAGGGGGTCAGGTCTTTTAACATTGCCTGGTGATAACAAGGCTGCCCCAGAATGTGGCATTAGTGAAGATCATGTGGGGAAGTGGAACTCCCATTTCCACTCAACAGTAATGAGGAACCCCCAGTTCAGGTGTCAACAGAGACTGAGGGGGGAATTTTGACTTGTATTTATTTTGGTAGCAACAAGGTGGTTCTCCCTATTCCCCTGCTGGAGTGGAGTTTAAAAAAACCAGCTAAAATAGGAGGTTTAAATAACATCCATAGTTTCATAATATAATACAAAAATGTCCAGGTTTCAATGGTCATACTAAGAATCAGGCAGATCTAAACTGAATGAAAAAAGGCAATCAATAGATGTTAACACTGAGATGGCAGAGATGTTAGAATTATCTGAGAAAACTTTAAAGCATCATGATAACGATGCTTCAAAGAACAATTACAAACACACTTGAAACTAAAAATAAAAAAAAAAAAACCAGCCTAAGCAAAGAAACTGTCTCATCAAAGAAACAGAAGATATAAAGAAGAACTAAATAGAAATTTTAGAACTGAAAAATATAATAACTGAAATATAAAGCTTACTGGATGGGCCCAACAGCAGAATGCAGGGAAATATTTGAGGTAATCATGTATAAACAGGAGAAAGTAAACAGATGTAAAGGGAGGTACGTTTCTAGAGTTCACTTAAACTGATAAAATGATGATATCATTAGACTCTGATAAGTTATAATTCCTAACGCTATCACTAAAAAGCTACAAAAAAAAAATACACTCAAAAAAACTATAGATAAATCAAAATAGAATTCTAAAAAATATTCAAATTTTCCATAAGCAGGCGTGAAAAAGAACCAGGGAAATAAAAACCAGAAAGAACAAACAGCAAACAAAAATTAAAATGGAAGACTTAAACACTAACATAATAATTACACTAAATGTAAATGGTCTAAATGCACTAATTAAGACAGAGATTTGCAGATTGAACTAAAACACATGACCCAATTATATGCCATCTACAAGAAACTCACTTCAAATATAATAATAGAGACAAGATAAAAGTAAAAGGATAGAAAAAGGTGTATCATGCAAACATTAATCAAAGGAAAACAGGAGTGGCTGTATTAATATCAGATAAATAAATTTTATCAGTAAAGTTTACTGGTAAAGAAAATGACTGGAGACAGAGAGAGACGTTACATAATGACTAAAGGATCAATCCATCAGGAAGACACAGCAATCCTAAATGTCCTATGCACCAAACAACAGAGCTGCAAATACATGAAAGAAAACCCATAGAACTGAAAGGAGAGAGAAAAATCCACCATTAAAGTTGGAGACTTCAATAACCACTTCTCAAAAATTGATAGAACAACTAGACAGGAAATCAGCAAGGATATAGAAGAACTCAACTCCATCAACCAATAGAATCAAATTGACATTTAGAGAACAAGCCACCCAAGAATAGCCGAATACACATTCTTTCCAAGCACCCATGGAACATATACAAAGATAGACTATATTCTGGGCCACGAAAGAAAGCCTTGATCTATTTAAAATAACTGAAATCATACACAGTGTGTTCTCTGACCACAATGGAATCAAAGGAGAAATCAAAAACAGAAAGATAACAAGAACATCTCTAAACACGTGGAAGTTCAACAGCACAAAGCTAAATAACCTCTGGATCAACAAGGAAGTCTCAATGGGAATTAAAAAATACATTGAACTGAATGAAAATTAAAATACAACATATCAAAACTTGTGGGGGCACGGCTACAGCAATGCTGGGAGGGAAATTTATAGCATATGTTAGAAAAGGAGAAAAGTCTCAAACCAATAATGAAGCTTCTACTTCATGAACCTAGGAAAAAAAGACCAAAATAAACTCAAAATAAGCAGAAAGAAGGAAATAATAGAGATAAGAGCAGAAATCAGTCAAATTGAAAAAAGAACAATAGAGAAAATCAATGAAACAAATTGCTGAATATTTGAAAAGGTCAATAAAATTGACAAACCCTTTGCAAGCCTGACAATGAATAAAAGAGAGAAGACACAAATTGCCATTATCAGGAATGAGACAGAGAACAGCACTACAGACATCAAAATGATAATAAAGGGATGCTATGAGCAACTCTACTCACGGATATTTGACAACTTAGATGAAATGGACCAATTTACCACAACTCACCCAATATTAAACAGGTAATAGAACCATACTCTTAAGGATATTTAATTCTTTTTTTTTTTTTGCAGGGGAAGATTCACCCTAAGCTAACATCTGTTACCAATCTTCCTCCTTTTTCTCCCGACTCCCCAACCCCCAAAGCCCCAGTACATAGTTGCACATAGCTGTAAATTCTCCTGGTTCTTCTACATGAGCCACTGCCCAGCATGGCTACTGACAGACAAGTGGTGTAGTTCTGTGCCCGGGGAACTGAACTCTGGCATGGAAGCAGAGCACACCATACTTTAACCTCTAGGCCATCAGGATATTGAATTTGTAATTAAAAAATTCCCAGAAAGAAATATTTAGGCCCAAACTTTTAAATCAGAATTAAAATCAATTATATGAAACTTTTCTATCAAAGTTTTAAAACAGAATTAAAACCAATTATACAAAATCTTTTCCAGAAAATAGAAGAGGAGTGAACACTTTCCAATTCATTTTATGAAGCTAGTATTACACTGATACAAAAATCACAAAAAGCACCAAAAAGAAAACTACAGACCTCATGACAGAAAAGTCCTTAACAAAGCATTGGCTGATAGAATTCAGCAATAATAAAGAATTGTACATCATGACTAAGTGGAGTTTATTCCACTTGGATGGGGTAGTCACTTGCAAGGATGCAAGGCTGGCTCAGTATCTGAAAATCAATCAGTGTGATGCTCCATATTAACAGGCTAAAAAAGAAAAATCACACCGTGCTATCAATTGATGCAGAAAATACATTTGACAAAATTCCACAACTCATTCATAATAAAAATGCTCAGAAAAATAGAAATAGAAGGGGACTTCCTCAATTTGATAAAGATTATCTACAAAAACCCTACAGCTAACATTACGCTCAATGGTGAATGTTTTCCCTCTAAGATCATGAACAGGGCAAGAATGTCCACTCTCACCACTCTTATTCAACGTAGTGCTGGAAATTCTATCCAGGGTCGTAAGGAATTGTAAAGCATGCAGATTGGAAAGGAAGAAATAAAACTGTCCCTATTTGCAGATGGCATGATTGACAGCACAGAAAATCTCAAGGAATCTACAAAAAAGTTCTTAAACTAATTAAATTCAGCAAAGTCACAGGCTATAAGGTCATACAAAAATCAACTGTATTTCTATATACTATCACGAAAATGGACACTCAAATTGGAAATATAACACCATTTATAATCACTTAAAATAAAATATTTATGTATAAATCTAACAAAACACGTGCAGGAACTTGTATGCTGAAAACTATGCAACGCTGATGAAACAAATAAAAAATGATCTAGATAAATGGAGGTGCATACCATGTTTATGAGTTGGAATACTCAACATAGTAAAAATGTCTATTTTCCCCAATTTGATATGCAGATTTACTGCACTTCCTATGAAAATCCCATATATTTGTAGGTATAGAAAAGATTATTCTAAAATCTATACGGAAAGTCAAAGGAACTAGTATAGCTAAAATAATTTTGAAGAAGAAGAAAGTAGGAGGATTCACTGTACTCAATTTAAAGAGTTACTATATAGCTACAGTAATCAAGACTGAGGTATTGGGTGGGGGGATAGACACATAGATCAATGGATCAGAATGGAGAATCTAGAAATAAACCCAGACAAATACGCATAACTGATTATTGACAAAAGTACAAAAGCAATTCAATGGAGGAAAGAGTCTTTTCAGCAAATGGTACTGGAGTAATTGGACATCCATAGGCAAAAAAAAAAAAAAAGAAAAAAAGAACTTTAACTGAAGTCTCATACCTCATACAAAAATTAACTCAAAATGGATCATGGACTTAAATGTAAAACATACTCTTAGAAAAAACATTTAGAGAAAATCTTTGGGATTCTAAGCCAGGCAAAGCTTTCTTAGATTTGACACTAAAAGAATGATCCATAAAAAGGAACCTTGATACATTGGACTTAATCAAAATTAAAACCTTTGCTCTGTGAACAACTCTGTTAAGAAGATGAAAAGACAAGTTAGAGACTGGGAGAAGATATTTGAAAATCACATATCTGACAAAGGACTAGTAGCTGCTATAAACAAAGAATTCTCAAAACCCAATGGAAAAAAAAACCCAATTAAAAAATGAGCAAAAGAGACATTTTACAAATAAGCCCGTGAAAAGATGTTCAACATTATTAGCCATTAGGGAAATGCAAATAAAATCCACAATGACATAGCACTACACACCTATCAGAAGGGCTAAAATAAAAAAAAAATGACAACAAATTTTGGTGACGATTCAGAGAAACACAATTACTTATACATTGCTGGTGAGAATGTAAAATGATACAGCCACTCTAAAACAGTATGACAGTTTCTTAAAAAACTAAACACACAACGACTATATGACCCAGCAACTGTACTCCGGGGAATTTATCTTAGCGAAATGAAGCCTATGTTCACCCAAAAACCTTTATGGGAATGTTAAAACAGCTTTGTTCATAATACCCCCAATTGGAAACAATCCAGATGTCCTTCAATGGGTCAGTGGTCAAACCACCTGTGGTACCTCCACACTGAGGAAGACTCCTCAGCAACAGCCTTGATGGATCCCCAGAGAATAATGCTCAGTGAAAAAAGTAATTCCTAAAAGGTTACCTACTACACGATTCTACTTATAGAACATTCTTGAAATGACAAATCCATAGAGATGGAGAACAGATTAGTGGTTTCCAGGGGTAAAGAAAGGGCTGGGGATGGGAGGAAGTGAATGTGGCCGTGCGAGAGCAGCAGGAGGGCTATTTGTGGTGAGGGAAAGGTTTTGTATCTTGACTGCCAAATTGGATGTGCTTGTGATATTGTTCTCTAGTTTTGTAAGATGTTACCACTGGGAGGAGACTGGGTAAAAGGTATATGGGATCTCTCTGTGTTATTTTTACAACTACATGTGAATCTACAATTGTATCAAAATAAAAATTTAACAAAACATGATAGTTCCACCTTCAGACAACGAATGGGTTAGAATGTAGAAAGAACTAATAACATAGTCCCTTACCTAGTCCAAAGCTAGATGTTGGAACTGAGTTCACGCCTGAAAATAAGCAGAACTAAGTTAATCTCTAAATTTTTAAACTTCTGCCATGAGGAACCAGGGTCTGTGTGTGAGGCAGTGAGCAATGCATACTTTAAGAAGGCACCCATAAGTGTGGGCTTGAGGACCTGGTTAGGCACCACTATGTATGAGGCTCCAGCATGTTCCATTTTCCTTCCCTATGGGTCAGTGCCGTTGTCACTGAAGAGGAAGGAAAGCAGGAGCCGAGGGAGGTGGTGGGACCTTCCTCTTGTTCTTCTCTGACTGAAGCATTCTTGTCCTCTGATTGTCTGGCAAATTCGAGTAGTTCCTAATGACGAGACTACTCTCCGGAATGTCGCCCTCTGACCTTCCAACACATCACTATCTACCACAGTGCTTTACAGCCACCCCGGTGCCTTAATTAAGGCATGAAAAGACTGGAGGTGGCGGTACAAAGAGGCATTTAAAATACAATGTTAATGTGCCATGAAACACACACGAATGACATTCATTGGCTAATTTTACATCAGCTTTAGTTGTAGAAATGCAATGGTTCTGAAACTTAGATTTAGAGAAAATAACTACTTATTCATCCAAACAAAAAGGAAACAAATAGGTTTTCCAGGAAACGTGAAGAATCATTAACTTCACAGATTCTGAACGAAGGTATAATTGCCCACGATATAAGGCAGAAACATATTTTAAAGCATTTGTGAGCAAAATGGAAACATGCCCCACCAATTCACTATCACCAGAATCAAACAGTATTCAAATGACCACATGTACTCTGACTAAATCAAGTAGGTACAAAGACAGTAATAATTAAGATTGTTGGCAGTCAAAAGCCTTTCCAGAAACGTGCTTAAATGTTGAAAAGATGACTTCTATCCACTTTTATTACCTTGTGCCATGGTAAATAGTCATTACTTATGCCTCGAGTGAGAGGGAATGGAAAGATAATATTCCCCTACTGAAGATGGTTTAACTTTTCTATAGAGAAGCATTGAACAAGCGTTTACTAACACATAAAAAGGGATAAAAACTTTCTGGTCAAAACATCCTCTATTATGGTAGCAATATAATAGATTATACATATTCGGCTGTGGAAAATCCCAACATTTGGATAAGTGATGTGTATGAAACACCAGCTGGGGAGCTAGGGATTTAGACAAACTAAATAAACTTTTCATATGCTGCTGTCTGGAGAGCTAAGACTCGCCCCTTTTCCTTCCCTCTTCTAACCCCTGAGGGTCCTTCCTCTTCTCTGAGTCTTTATTAATTGGCTTTTGTCTCTCCTCTAATGACAAAGGCACTTCTGCTCTGTCCTACTCTTTTCTGTGCCCAACTATCTAAGCGAGGGAAAGAGCCTGTGTTTCCAAGGAGACATGCCCTGACCACCAGGCGAGTCAGTCCCAGGCAGTGCCTGCAGGGGGCGGTGGACGCCAAGGAGTGCGCAGAAGGCGCAGGTGTCAGGACGGTCTGCACCTATTATAAGACATGCATGATGCAAATCTCCAAGAAAGACCCCTGTTAGGAAATCCAAGGTAATTTGCTCAAATCAAGTTGTTAAATGTTTGCTATTGGTGACAAAGAATCAAAGGATGTCAAGGGCCTGGATCTTTTCTCAGGCTCTCATTTCACAGATGAGGAATTGAGGTTCAGAGAGCTCCAAGGTCTAACTAGCTAGTTAGCGTCAGAGCACACTAGAACAGAGGGCTACCAACAGCCTGCGGAGCTCTTTAAAAAACTCCAGGTGGCCCCTGCCTGCTAGTATTTACCAGACAAATATTTAATGCTAAAAGAAAATTCCTCTCTCTGAATTAGCATTTCTAGGATTTAAACAGAAAGCGGTGAAGCTCATGAGGGGAAAACAAGCACAAATTTGTAATAAGATAGAATTATGAATATGTTGCAGTATCTGACTATTTTATCACGACCGTAGGGGCTGATGGTAAAAACAGTTAATAAGCTAAGGTTTTTTTGTTTTGTTTTGTTTTGTCTATCAGTATCTGCCTATTGCCTTTAAATATATTCAGGAACAAGGAGTCTTTTCTGGTGAATTACGCATAATATGATCATTTTGGGAATTTTATTATTATTTTCACCCTTTCCTCTATTAGTGAGCCCCACCCCAGAACGATTAGTTTAGGCTCTCCAGGTATTTTTAAAAGCAAGCTACTAAAAATTTGGTCCCAGGACCAGCATCATCAGTACCACCTGGAAGCTTTTAAGAAAGGCAGAATCACAGGCCCCTCTTCAGGCCTACTGAATCAACATCTGCATTTTTTTCTTTTTTCTTTTTTGCTGAGGAAGATTCGCCCTGAGATAACATCTGTGCCAGTCTTCCTCTATTTTGCATGTGGGTTGGTACTGCAGCATGGCTGACTAGTGGAGTACATTCGCACCAGCAGATCTGACCCCCGACCCGGCGCTGAAGCAGAGCACACAGAACTTAACCACTATCCCATGGAGTGGTCCCTCAGTGTCTGCATTTTAACAGGATTCCTAGGTGATTCTTATGTACATTAAAGTTTGAACAGAACAATTCGAAGCCCCCTAGAACTCCAAAACCACCGGGCAGAAGGCTTCACCTCTTTGCTCCTTGTGTTGAACTGGGTTCCTAGTCCTTACCTCAGTGTTCCTGCCAAGAATGAACTTTAGCAGCTACCATTTAAAAGAAGGGAACACTATTACTGGTGCTTCAAAATCAGGCTGGGAGAATAATGGAGCGAAAGTGTTCTTCATGACTTCCCTGTGTATTCTTAGATGAGACTTTTTTTTAACGTGAAAGGGCACTATGTTGATATTACACAAAGAAAGTTTGAAAGTTCTAACATAAAACTCATGGACGCTAAAACAAAGCCAGTTTCTTGGTGGGCTCTATTCCCAGTGCTTGACTCACTCCCTGGCAATGAGTTAGGCTCTCTGACAGGCCCATGAACTCAGTCAGCTCCCAAGATGGAAGGACATTTGGTAATTAACTATTATTCCCAGAGATCATATCTTCCTATTGTTTTTGTTTCATTTCACCATAAATAAAAAGTTTTTGGAAAAACATGTACCTAACTATCCTTGACAACAATAACAGTAGGTAAATATTTATGGAATACCCACTACGCACAAAGTACAGTCTTGGAACAAAATATTTTCCTAATTAGTAAAAATAGTTAATATTATATGGCTATCAACGCAAGGGTGTAGGCAGACCATCTGTGAGTAAACTGTTCTGATGACACTGTTCCACATATAAACTCATATATCCATTTACTTCTTCACATATTTCCAGAGAGTTATCAATTTGGGGGCAAATGACTTGCTAAATTATAGTGCTATTAAACTTAAGAATTTTGGAATTTGTGGAATTAAACTCATGCAATTTGTTTATTTTGTGTTAAGAATATTGATAATGTAAACGTTGGCATGCTTAAACGAATAAATTTTAGAAGTGTTTTTTAACACATTACTGTATTCAAGTCACAGAATTTTAGCACTGGAAACTTCAGAAATCATCTCTCCATAAGTTTCCAAATAGTAGGTTGGACCAAAATCCACATTTGCCAGTTCGCCCAGCAGGCTGACACTGTCAGGCCCCTCATTTGGGGGGCTCGGTTCCAGTGGGGAGGGGAGCCCAGACTGTCACTATCACCAGCCCCCACCAATACGTGCACGTAATCTCGAGGTGTGGAGAACCAGTGCCCATTGGTTCAGGGTCTTCGTGGGCAACGAAGAAAGGAAGGTCCCCTGTGTGCTGTTCTGAAGCTTAGAGAAACTGATGATGCAGCTATGAATGAATAACACTTTAAATGCTCATATTAAACACAGGAATGATGTGGTACCATAAACAAATAATATCTGCAATGATGACGACATTTAGCCATTCATCAAGATCTTTGGTAATGACTGTTTTAATGTTGAGTCAGAAATATTTTTATGATGGAGATTGATGAAGAAATAAATGTGAATAGAGCTGTGGTTGAGGAATAAAGTTCAGCCAAAGGCTTGGGCAAGAGACCACAAGATATCAATATTACGTGCAAAGCAGCTTATTCAAAGGTATTTCTCTGTGTAGACTCTTGCAGAGAGTGGCTTTACAGATCTCCTAATGTAACACGGCATTCTGATTAGGCTCAAAAATCATGAGATAAAATATTAAGATTTTCTAATCAAATTAATCCCAAATTGATTTTGATCAGGACTACAATTTCTCCATCATTACGTTATGAACACGGCCATATGCCATAAATGAGGACAAAAGACTGATATCTCAAACTGCTAAATCAAAAATCTGAAAAAAATTCAAAATATCTCAACAAGCAAAGGTGCAATATCTTTGAATTTCATAAGAAATATCTGTAAAAATGGATCTATCTGCAAGAGTTTTATAAAAGGAATCTGTTGTCTTTGCTCTGAGAATTTGTCAAGGCTAATGCAACTCTGAGTTTGTTCATAAATGTGGAGTAATAATAAATGCTGGAAAGAAGGAGAGAGAGACCTCTTTATAGAGGCATTTGTGACTCATCTATAGGAAAATAAAAATCATCTGCCTGTCCATTTAGTTTATAATTTGTCCATTTGTCCTAAAGTTTTGAGTTAGAATTGCAAAAGACATTAGTTGTTTAATTTAACAGATGCTTAAAATTCTCAAAGCATTCAGATTTCTGCTAAATTTCTCTCTCTACGAAGAAGGGGTATTTTCGTGTCAAATGATACAGACAATGAGTAAACCTTAGCAGGTCCATGAATTCACTTTGAAATGCAAAGAATCTATTCCAGGTGGAGAACGGCTTTATGCAGGCTGGCCTGAACTGCCCTAGCTTTGAAAAGGCAACAGAGGACAACTTTCCTGGCTATCGGGACCCAGGTTCTGGAGGAAGCTGCCGCATCAAGCCCCTAATCTTTGGTGCCTCCCTAGAGATTTCTAGGGCACTGCCTTACATGCCAGATGCCACTTCTTCCCCTTTGCCTTGTTCCCTTGTTTCCAAGTGACAGGTGCAGCATGCCCAATCCTTCCTAATGCCATGCTCATACCGTAATGATGGGGAAATTGTTCCAATCATAATCAGTTTAGGTTGATTGAGCTGGTCATTTATCCAATTCACTCATTAATTTACTTATTTAACAATTACCTATTGAATATCTACTATGTACCAGGTACTGTGCTTGGTGCTGGGGATAATAGGGACTAAGTCAATCTAGTTCTCACCCTCATGCTGCTTATAATTTAGTTGGGGAATAAGAGCAACTTTCAGGCAGAGGGGAGCCAAAGCCTGAGCACAAACAAAAAAGGGGAAAAAAACCTAACAAAAAACCCCCAACAGTGTTATGTATTATAAAGGAAATAAGTGGAATGCTGAGATAGACAACAAAAAGGAGGTCTATAGACCCCTGGCTTGAGCACCTGGGCAGAGTGATGACTGTGGAAGGAGCATTGAGATGGAGGAGAGAGCACATGTAAATGCCCTGATGTGGGCGTGTACCTGGCATGTTCCAGGAACAGCAGGGAGGGAGTGTGGCTAGAGTGGAGTGAACAGAGGAGAGTAACAGGAGAGGGAATCAGAGAGGAGGGGGGTGCGTGTGTGTAGACCATGTTGGACTTTGTTAGGACTCTGGCTTTATTTTTGATTGAGATGGAAGCTACTGGAGGATTCTGAACAGAGAGAAACACTGAATGACTTAGGTTTTCACAGAGTTTTCTGATGGCTGTGTGGAGAACAGACTGTAGGGAGCCATGGGTGGAAGTGGGAGACTGGTCTGAAAGTGACCTCAGTAATCAGATGAGAAATGATGGTGGCCTGCACTAAGGTGTTGGAAGTAGCGGTGTTAAGAGTGCTCAGATTCTGGATATGTTATGACAATCAAAACTACTGGATGTGGAGTGTGAGAAAAAAGAAGAGTCAAGGATGACCTTAAGGATTTTGGTCTGAACAACTGGAAAGCTGAAGAGGCTATTAAATAAAGTGGGGAGACTAAGGGAGGAACAGTTGTGGGGAAGAGACAAGAGTTTTTGTTTTGGACCTGTTAAGTTTGAGATAGCGCAATTGAGACATTGAGCAGGAAGACAGAGGTCTCAATCCAGAGTTCAGGAGTCAAGTCAAGGCTAGAGATATTCCATTTTGGAGTCCACGGTATAGATGATATTTAAAGCCATACTAGTCACTGAGGCCACCATGGGACTGGGTCACAGCCCTGAGGCACTCAAATGGGAAAGGGTGGAGAGATGAGGAAGCAATAGCAAATGAAATGAGAGAAGCTTCCACTGAGGGAGGAGGAAAGCCAGGAGAGGATGATGTCCTGTGAGCCAGGTGAAGAAGGTCTTTCCAGGACCTTCTGCCTATCAGCAGGACAGATCAGGCATGATGCGCACTGAGAGCGGACTATTGGATTTAGCAATGGGAGATCACTGATGACCTCAGCAAGAGCAGCTATGGGGCATGGTGGGAGCAAATGCCTGACTGGGCTCCAGAGAGACTTGGGGGAGATGACCTGGAGGCAGGGAGGACACAAAGCACTTTCAAAGACTTTTGCTAGGAAGTGACAGAAAAAGGTGGCAAGAGTTAGAGTGAAAAATGAGGTCAAGAAAGGGGGCAGTTTGGTTGGGGGAGGAAAGAAAGAGTTCAGTTTGGAACATGTTATGGTTGCAACACTCTCAGACCTTCCAGTGGACCCGTCAGGGCAGAAGGAGCACATAGAAGATGTAGCTTAGAGGGAAAGTCATCAGTACACAGTGCTGGCATTTAAAAGAATCACTCCTTTCTCTAATAGATGATAAAATGGAAGCCCAAGGGTTCAATTAGTTTACCCAAAGGTTAATCTCCTAATTCCCAAGTCAGAACTTTTCCTGATAAATGATGCTTTCTCTCATATTTCTGCTGATTACAAAGAAAACTTGCATATTCATTGCATTTAGGTAATCTCACCTATGGATCAGATATTGATCTTTGCCCAAATTTCAACTCTTTCTGCTCGTTTGCAATCATCCCAGCAAGGGGACGTGGCAGAGGAAACCTCACTGAACTTTGACATTTGAATGCGAGTTGGCAGAATGACGAAGGCCTACCGAAGTATTGCGAGAGGTTTGCCAAACTCGGCTAAGTGACACTGGGCTTTTATTCCATTTCTAACCTTTTTATCACTTATTTAGTGTACACTTCAGATTTGCTAAGAGTCCTTCATGAGGAAAGCAACCTAATACATGGCCCTCAGATTTAAAAGTAGTGTTTATGTGACTTCTCTCCATTCGAATCTCCTGAAGTTAGCTGCATATTGGTGGGATTGTTTATCCATCCTGGGTGTAACCAAAGTGGAACTGACTTTTCAGTTCTAGACTATTTTAAAGTGGAGGTCCAAGAGGTCAAGAGTGGTCTGAACCTTGAGTTAGATTATGAGTAATCTTTTTTTTTTGAGCAAGATTAGCCTTGAGGTAACATCTGCCACCAATCCTCCTCTTTTTGCTGAGGAAGACTTGTCCTGAGCTAACATCTGTGCCCATCTTCCTCTACTTTCTACGTGGGACACCTACCACAGCATGGCTTGTCAACCAGTGCCATGTCCACACCCGGGATCTGAACCGGTGAACCCCGGGCCACCAAAGCGGAACATGCGAACTTAACCACTGTGCCACTGGGCCAGCCCCGTGTAATCTTAACATTAAAAAAAAAAAAATAGAATAGTCCATCTTAAGTCATCTATACTCTTAATGGAGCAACAAGTTGGTGGAGGCCAAAAAAAAAAAAAAATCGGTCAAACTAGATATGACATGTGACAATAACTTTGTAGATAATTTTAAAATAAGTTATTATTTGTGGGGCATATGGTGGATGGAGTCATAGCTTCACTTATTAGAGACATGCACAAACTCTGAGGTGTTTAGAACAAATGTACCAACTACAGCAATGGTCCTCAACTCCGGTGGTACCCCTTGGGGAGCATCCCTCAGGGAGATAGTACATGATACTGATGCATAGACCCTGCCCCAGACTGACTAAACCAAAGTCTTCGGCATGTGCCTGGTCATCCGTGTCTATAAAATCTCCCCAGAGAATTTTAATTGCAGTCAGGATTGAGACAATGAATCTGTGGGTTCTCTCCCAGAAATAACGAGAACTAGTTGAAATAATCAGAAGCATCATCTTAAAAATATAGAAAGCTCCCAAAGGAAATGAGCTATCAAGCCATGAAAAGACATGAAGGAAACTTAAATGCATATTACTAGGTAAAAGAAACCAATCTGAAAAGACTACATACTGTGTGATTCCAACTATAGGACATTTGGAAAAGGCAAAATTTTGACAACAGTAAAAAGATCAGTGGTTGCCAGGGGTTAGGAGGGAGGGAGGGATGAAGAGGCTGAGCACAGAGAATTTTTAGGGCAGGGAAACTGCTCTGTATGATACCACAATGGTAGATTATTATACATTTGTCAAAACCTGTAGAATGTACAACACAAAGAGTGAACTTTCATGTATACTGCGGACTTTGGGTGACAATGATGTGTCAGTGTAGATTCACTGATAATAACAAATATACTATTGTGGCGCAGGATGTTGATAGTGGGGGAGGCTATGTGTATGTAGGGGCAGAGGGTATATGGAAACTCTCTGTACTTGCTGCCCAATTTTGCTGTGGATCTAAAACTGCCCTAAAAAAGTAAAGTCTACTTTTAAAAAAATAAAGAGAGGATGAGAAAGTCTGGAAAGAAGTTTGGGTCATTGTGTTCCAAGCCTTGGTGGAAAGTAGTGCTGGTCAAATTCGCTGGTGAGAGAACCTCAGTCACATGGGCTGAGCTAGATCAATAAGCACTTCTATTCTCTCTCACCATAAAACTAACCAAGTGAATTTATTTGCTCATGCAACAAAATGTGTTGACTACCAGCTGTGTGCCAGGTACTATGGTAGAGCTTATGATATATAAAGACATCTTTGGCCTAAGGAAGCCCATAGTCATCAGAGGAAACAGACAAATGGAGAATAAAAATATTGGATGATAAATACTAGGATAAAGATTTCTATCAGAAATTGTTAAACTGAGTTTCTATTACAGTTCTATACTGACAATTTGGAATAGTCAATCCAGGTATCCTGTTTGCTTTCAGATAAGATGACTATTGATCTTCTAGAGATGAAGGCTAGATCTGGTAGACCAAGTTCTGGCGTAACTAACTACAGCTTTCTTGAATAACTTCTTGCTCTATGGAGAAAAATCTATCCAAATTCATTTTTAGCTGATTGCTAAATATTACTTATTTTTAACTGATTTTATATACTATATATTAGTAAATATATTCTACTCTGTTTTGGGAGCACCAAAGACTGGTGCTACATTGACTCAAACAGATTATAGAGGGAAATAGATTCAGACACTCTGCTAATATTTCTGTGTCGCCTGACAGTCAGATGTGGGAAGTTATAAATTGCCAAGTAACAGAAAGAACCAAAATATATTTTTCTGTTATTGGGAATCCAAGCTGAGAAATAAGACTTCTTTGCCTAGTCTCCTACCCCGATATTAGGTTGCTCACCTCCCCCACCATCTCCCAGCAGCTGCCACCCTACCTCCATCCCCCTACTTATTAGCAATAATTTTCAGCAGCTGTCTGAGGCAAGTTCTGCAGCGATTGCCAACTTCTGGATTTTGGTAGCATCCATAAGCTGTTTAAACAACTCAGTGCCAGAATTTTCCTCTGCGAAAGTAGTAGGATCCAAGAGGCTCAGATTTCCTGTTTAAGCTTTAATAAAAGTCTGGTCAATAGCTCAAGTCTGCCGGGCACCAAAGCCTCATCATCCCTTTGTCTTTAGTGACAAGGTAATTAATCAGGAAGAATATGTAATAGTCAGTGATGGGAGGGCTTGTGGTAATGGGGGTTCTTATAAACAAGAGTTCTGAGAAGTCATTTATGATACGATTACTATCAGGAAAACCATGGAATGTTGGTGATGCCTTTTTTAATGCTCACTTAGGAAATTATCTCTGATGTTTTAGGAGGTTCCATTTCAGACGGCTGGAGCCATGTAATGGAAAGGAGGCAGACTCATCTTCCTAGAGGGGCTGGCTTGCTAACTGCTGCTTTCCTTCTTGCTGTGGCAGAAGCTGCTCATCATTAAAGGGGATGGTGGCAGTGGGCCCAGTCATCCCATTCTTTCTATGTGGCCCAACTTCTGTAAAAAATCTCTTTTACTGAAATATATATATGCAAAAAAAGTACACAGGTTATAAGTTTACAGCTCGGTGAATTGTCACAAAGTGAATATACCCATGGAACCAACTCTCAATTCACAAAGGGCACAGTACTAGCATCCCAGTGGCTCCTTGCCAGTCACTACCTACTCCCTCCTCCCCAAAGGTAACCACTATCCTCTTCTAACACCATAGATTTGTTTAGCCTGCTTTAACTTTAGATAAATGAAATCATAAAGTATGTATTCTTTTGTGTCTTGTTCCTTTCACTCAATGTGTTTATAGGATTCATCCTGGTTGTTTGGTGTAGCTGCAGTTTATTTACTAGTGTAAGTATTCCATACATGTACGCCGATACTATAATTTATTTATTCATTTTTATTGTTGATGGACATTTTAGTCATTTCCAGTTTGGGGCTGTCAAATATAACACTGCTTGAATATTTTGTCTCTTTTGGTGCACATATTTATGTATATACCTAGGAATGGAATTACTGGCTTATAACCTACGCATTTTGGGGCGATAGACCACCAGGGGCCCCAAGAATGCCTGAATGTCCTTCCTGAGTGTGTCAAACTTCAAGCCATATTCATCCCTAATGCTGAGAAGTTCCTATAGCTGGTCACATAGAAACTAAGTAGGTCATGGCAAGCACAGTGTGACTGCTGCTTGCTCCCTCAAGGGGAATTGGCTTGTTTGCTGCTTGCTATAAAAAGTGCTGAGTCCTGGGCCCTGTGTTCCTCAGCTGCAGCACAACTGTTGTGTTAGTGGCTTCCATCTGGGCCCATCCTGTTGCCCAGTAGGTTCTGGAGGCAGGGGAACCAGCACAACCAGCTGATGTTCCTGTCAGTTGCTGTGTTGTGAGTAATAAACTGTCCTGCTCTGCTTTATTAATCTCAGAGTCCACTTTTGGCAACTGTGGACTTGTGGCAATCCACCCTGTTTGTCCATCAGGCCTCTCCTTTGGGGTCTTATTCCCCCTTGCCCTCCTCCATGAGGTTGGGGCTCTTCCCTGACTATGCTTATGGGGCTGTAGTAGATAATGCTGAACTGTTTTCCAAAGTAGCATACGAGATTTCTTATTGTTCCTCTGACTCAAATTTTTCTAGAATTTGCCATAACTAGTATTTTATCGGCTATTATATGTGTGGTATTTCATATTATCAAATAGGATAATTCTTACAACTCTGTGAGGTAGGGATTATTTTACCAACTAGGGCACCAGAGGGCATGATTTTACAAATTAGGGCACCAAAGACAGAGGGTTAGGGACACCTTTGATTTTATAAATCTATGATAAGAGTTATCATTACATATCACAATAGGTACCTATTGCATATCAGCCCCTGTTTGGGACTTTATATGTGAATTGTTTCATTACAATGCTATGAGATAGGTATTACTGTCATTCCCGATGAATAGATCAATAAACTGGCACACAGTAAAGTTCATTCACCTGTTCACAGGCACACAAACAGTAAGTGGTAGAGCTGAGGTTTCAGTCCAGGCTGAGACTGCCTTCCAAACCCAAACCCTGGCCAGCCGTCACATTTGTGGTCCAGACTTGGGATGTGGTGGAGGCACAGCTTGAACCTCTGTCCTCAGAATCCAGAAGTGGTGCTCATTTCACTGTATGTTTTGCCAAGACACTTCAACCCTCAATAACTGTCACCTAGTTAGAGTTCCCCTACTGGTACATGATTTAATGAGCAGTGAAATGACCAGGGATCCGGCAGAGAGAAAAGAGAGGGGAGAATGGAAAGTCTGTGTAATTCTTGTACTGGATCATCAGCCTCCGAATAACAGATTGTGCACTGAATATAAAATTGCATTCAGAAGGGGAGTATAAATCTTTGGAAATCTAGAAGAGTATAGGTGGCTAATATTAAAGGAAAAATTAATTTTGCTTTTTAAAGGTCACCAGTGTCATAATCATCATCTGGAGCTGGTCTCCAGGGAAAGTAGTTCTCGAAGGTCAGGAGGGGTGTCTCTATGTGTATTTATAGAACCCAAATGAAACGGATCCTCAGAAAGTCAGCGATCTCCCACGTTTTTTCATCTGACCGTGCTGAAGTGGCCTCAACCTAGATCCAAGAGACTGGCCTCTGGGAGGAACAAATACATGATTAACCTTCACATCGACCCAGTTCTTGGCTTGTTTGCTTGGGGATTTTGGCCACTCTGGGGGCTATGGTGACTCTCAACCATAACCTAAAAGTGAAAATGTTTTTCCTATTCACGCTCCTCCGCCCCAGGGCCAGCATATTTCTTTGGGGACATCACACTATTTCTTTAACCCTGAATGTGATAAGTGGAAATTATGTAACATTTTCTCAGTTGCCATTTTGACAAACCAATTCAAAGAGATCCTTGGGAAAATTATTTTATGTATGTGTTTATAAAATCATTTTGAAAGCATTACACATTTAAAAAACCTGTATTTCAACGATAGTTCCAAGTTTCCCTTTAAATATCCAGTCATAGACGTGGCTGGGGTATTTGGGCGGAGAGTGGGGAAAGGGGTTCACATGGATGTTCAGAGGGAAATCCTGAAATATTCCCCAGTGACTAGGGACTCCATGATGAAATGTATCCTCATCAGGGAGGGGCCCCTTCAGTATCAACCCATGTGATCCAAAGTGATCATTCAGGGGATAAAGTGAAGGGAATACATTGAAGAAAAACACAGAGATAATTTCATAAAAGTGGAGGTGGTGAAGGAATATGCATATCTAGCAGGGGCTAGACAAGTTTACATATTAAAATAAATTCCACAGAGTCCTCTTGATTATTGTTTGATATTGAAAATAAGGGGGAAAAAAGCAATTCTCAGACTTTTTACTTGGAGTTTTTCATACAATATTTTTATGGTCATCTCCTCTTGTAAAAAAAGAAAATAAGAGATACAAATATTATTCCAAGGATGTCTGGGGTAGAGAGTATGTTTTGATTCTGAAAGGTGTTCCAAATCACTGATATGTTTGAGAGGATTAGCAAGACCTTGTGAGAAAATGTCTTGCATTTTGATATTAAATCCTGCTTCTTCCAGTACGAGAAAACAATTATGGCAAAAATAATTGGCTCCTTGGTCCTCTGGGTATTAAGAGGAAAAGGCCAATAAAAACACGATCTTCAGATCTAACATCAGAGGCCTGGGGCGAGGGCATCCTCTTCTGAGATCAGGGGGATGTGTTGGTGTGTGTGTGTCTACAGAAATCAAATGGAATGAATCCTCCCAAAGTAAGCAGTCTCTCACATCTATGCTTTTAGTTTTGCTTTTTATCAGTCCCTCACTTCACAGTATTGTCACCGATACTTACTTGAGAAGAATTTCTGATTACAGACAGTGAATCTCTAAGAGAAAATTTTAATTGTGCACATCAGAGTCTTGAACTAATTACCTTTATGAAGCACATAAAAAGCAGGTCATGCCTCTTATTTTAGCAAAGGTAGAGAAGAAAAGACCTTTCTGATGGAAAGATCTAGGTTAGCAATAAAAGCAGGTTTCCTGATAGTGTGGGCTATAAGTGCAGGTTTCTCAGGGCTGCTGGGATCTCTTGCTAGGGGGCTCAGGCAGAGAGACCCGTGCACAGCAGCAGCATGTGGGGACACAGGCACACCACTCAGAACGTGCCAGAGTGCCAGACTTCGGGAGCCAAACTACTACGTTTGTGAAAGAGAAAGGCTAAGCATGGATGTTAGAAAGAAGAACAAAGGACCACTATACTCGGGATAAAAAGCCCCTGGGAGAGCAGGCAGGTGAAGCACATGGGTAAAGAGAAGAGACAAGGATGTGACAGAAAGGTGGATCCTGCCATGGAGACACAGATAGGTGCTGTCCAGGTTCTGGCCTTGGCTCTGTGCCCACTCTGCATGGCCACACCCAGTCCTAGAGCTGCATAAGTCACCCTTCTCCCACTGCCCACATGGCGTCTACACAGGAGACTCCCCTGGCATTGAAAACTCAGTATATCCCAACCTGCTGTCCCCCTCACATTTCACATCACTGCTTCCTCTCTTGCCAGCCCACAGCTGATGAGTGAATAAGTCTTCCAGAACGGGCTTCCACAGGTTCTCCAAATTTCTAGCTGCATTGACCTCTCACCTTCTGTCCTTATGTCAGGGCCATGGTGGGTTTCTCTTGTCCAATCTCCCTTTATCTCTTTGCACTAAAGGATTAATCTTAAAAAGTAATGCAATCATTTCTTTCTGCAATGCCAAAACTTTCACTGGTTTCCACCATCATGGCCAAACCCACGGTAACCCATGCAGGCCTCTGGGATCAGGCCTAAACACTCTTGCAGGCTGTAGGTCCTACTGCTCTGCTGGCCTCCATGCAAGTTACACCAGAAGGTCTTCCCACCTGCCTGGGTCGTCCCTTTGTTCATGTTCCCTCTTCATTTTGATCTCCTCCTCTATCTTTACTTGTCAATATCCTATCTGTTTAAAATTCAGCTAAATCCTACCTTTTCCAGGAAGTTTGCCCTGATGCGAATGGAAGGAAGCTATCTCTTTCCTTCTCAACTCCCTTAACGGCATATTCCTTATAGTAGTTAGTGCATACTTTCTTTATGATAGTTGTGTGTCTGTCTACTCTTCTCTCAGAGACAACCTCACAGGTTTAAAAAAAATCTCTTAAATTACAAAAGGCATAAATGTTCATATAAAAACAAAATAAATGACTGTACAGTGTAAAAAATAAAAGTATCCTCTTTTCTCACATTAGTTCTACTCCTTTACAGATAACTTATTACTAGTTTATTATGCATCTGCATTTGTTTCCTAATTGCTGCTGTAACAAATTACCACAGTTTCGTGGATGAAGACAACACAAATTTATTCTCTTAGCTTGCGGAGCTCAGAAGTACAAGACAGGTTTCACTGGGCTAAAGACAAGCTGTCTACAGGGTGCTTTCCTCTCTGCAGGCTCTGATGGAGAATCTGCTTCTAGAGGCCGTGTGTTCCTTGAATCACGGCCCCGTCCTCCAACTTCAAAGCCAGCAGTGGCCAGCCGAGTCTTTTGAGGGCTGCATCCCTGTGGTGCTGGTTCTAACTCCCCTGCCTCCCTCTTTCACTTCTCAGGATCCTTGTGAATACATTGAGCCCATCCGGATAACCCAAGAGAATCTCCCAGTTTTAAACTCAGAGGATTAATAACTTAAATTTCATTTGCCACCTAAATTCTCCCTTGCCACATAACATAACACAGTCACAGGTTCCAGGATTAGGATGTGGACGTCTATGGGGGCTATTATTCCCTTACGATGGGATCTTTCCATGTATTTCTTCCTATTTTATATTCATATATCAGTATCTTTATGGAGAGATATTTATTTTCTAATATGTGGTTTTTCAAAAGTGGGAGATATGATATATATGTGATATTATATATTTTGAGTTTTTTTCAATAAATAAATTTATTTTGTAACTTTTTTGTCAGTTCTTTTGGAGGCCGTCACAATTTTTAATGGTGGCATAATATCCCATGGAATAAATGTTTCATAGTTTATTTAAACACTTTCCTATTAATAGACATTTAAGCAGATTTCAGTTTTTTATGCTTGAATGTATATGTTTGTGCCCTTAGACAAGACTATATTACACAGAGATGTCCATAAGTGGACCTGCTGGGAACAATGGATGTATGCCTATTTTAAAATTAAAAAATTTTTACCATATTTGCCTATTAATACCATTAAATAAAGTAGAAATTTTAAAACGTGAGATTGTTTGCTGTTCAAATTCTTAAAAATTCAATAAATCCACATCTTTTCTTTTTCTTGACTAATTGAGTTATTCAACAGCTTCTCACCTCTGTGCAAGGTACACATCCATGTACCTTGATTTGATTAAAACACAGCTATCCTTGTCATTGTTGCCTGTTTATTTGTTTAAAAACTGCACAAGAGATTTCTGGGTAGATACATGTATCCCAAGCTGTCCCTGATAAGCATCTTGGTTGGGAAGTGCAAACGATGCCTCAGGGGTCATTAAACCTCACTTCTGCTCCAAGATTTTAGTATGAAACATTAGATATAAACCAACTGCACAAGCCTAGTTATGCAAGGAGTGACCTGCATGCTGCTGTTTATGCCATGTGTCAGACTAGCCTGGGAAGAACGTGGTCAAAGACTCAGAGTCCCTTTAGAGTGGCCCAGGTTGTTTTAGAGAAAGAATAAGCATTGGCAATGAACCTTGCCCCTCTTGTGCTCCTGAAGTCGGCCGTGCAGTGACTATGCTGCTCTTCGGTGACTTCCTCCCTAGGATGCTAAGCAAATCGGGACACTTGGCTTATGCTAAGTATGAGTGTTGTAGTGACAAGGAAATGAGTCCCTTCAAAACCAAGAGAACTTTATGTTAAATATTCCAAAAGTTAAAATCTCAAGTAACAAGGACTTCTGCAATGTTTTCACTCCTGTGACAATCATACCTCTTCACAGACTTTCAATGTACTCCTCTCCTTTGTTCCTCTGAACAAGAATACGACTTCCTTTCTTTTCAAACTTGCGACTGAATTTCTTTTCAAATGTATTTGACCTAATTTACTGTTGTTTTTTAAAAAAATTGTATATTTTAATCCAGTTCAAAAGTGATATCCTTTTGTTCAGGAAGGTTGCAGGATACAAGATCAGTATACAAAAATCCATTTGATTTCTACATAGTAGCTATGACTAAACTAAAAAGTAAATTAAGAAAAGAATTCTATTTACAACAGCATTAAAAAGTAAAATAATTAGGACTATATTTAACACAAGGAAGTACAAAACTTATACACTGAAAACTATAAAACTACAAAATTGTTGAAACAAATTAAAGAAGATCTAAATACATGGAAAGACCTAAATAAATGGAAATAAACATTCACAGGTTGAGAGACTTAATGTTGTAAGATGGCAATGCTCCCCAAATTGATCTATAGGTTCAGTGCAATTGCTACCAAAATCCAAGCTGGCTTCTTTGCAGACATTGAAAAGCTGATCCTAAAATTCCTATGGAAATTCAAGGGACCCAGAACAGCCAAAACAATCTTAAAAAAGAACAAAGTTAGGGGCCGGCCCGGTGGCGCAGCAGTTAAGTTTGCTCGTTCCGCTTTGGCAGTCTGGGGTTCACTGGTTTACATCCCGGGTGCGGACATAGCACTGCTTGGCAAGCCATGCTGTGGTAGGTGTCCCACATATAAAGTAGAGGAAGATGGGCATGTATGTTAGCTCAGGGCCAGTCTTCCTCAGCAAAAGGAGGAGGATTGGCAGCAGTTAGCTCAGGGCTAATCTTCCTCAAAAAAAAAAAGAACACAGAGAACTAACACTTTCTAATTTCAAAATTTACTACAAAACTACATAATAAAGATAGCAACCAAAGAAAACACAGATAAATTGGACTTCATCAAAATTAAAAACTTCTGCAATTCTAAGAATGTCATCAAGAAAATGAAAAGACAATCCACAGAATGGGATAAAAATTTTCACATATCATATCTCTGATAAGGGACTTGTATCTAGAATATATAAAGAACTCCTCCAACTCAATAAACAGACAAACAACCCAATTAAAAACGAGCAGAGTTTCCAAATAGACATTCCTCCAAAGAAAATGTCCAAGTAACTAATAAGAACATAAAAAGATGCTCAATATCATTAGCTATCAAGGAAATGCAAATCAAAACCACAATGAAATAATACTTCACACTCACTAGGATGGCTATAAACAATTAGATAGATAATGACAAGTGTTGGCCAGGATGTAGAGAAATTGGAGCCCTCATACACATCTGGTGGGAATGTAAAGTGGTGCAACCATTTTGGAAAACAGTTTGACAGTTCCTCAAAAAGTTAAACATAAAGTTACTATATGACCCAGCAATTCTACTCCTACGTATATACTCAGGAGAAATGAAAACACACGCCCACATAAAAGCTTGTACACCAATGTTCATAGTAGCAGTATTCATAATAGTCAAGACATGGAAACAATCCAAATGTCCATCAACTGATGAGTGGATAAATAAAATGTGGTATATTCATAAATGGAACATTATTGAGCCGTAAAAAGAAATGAAGCACTCACACAAGCTACAATAAGGATTAACCTTGAAAACATGCTAAGTGAAAGATGCCAGTCATTATGAAATGTCCACAGTAGACAAATCTATAGAGACAGAAAGTAGATTGCGGGTTGTCTAGGGCTGGAGAAAAGATTGGGGGGAACTGGGGAAATGAGGCTTGGGGTTTTGGGGGTGACGAAAATGTTCTAAAATTTATTGTGGGGGTGGTTGCACGACTTACGAATATACTAAAAACCATTTTACTGTCCACTTTAAATGGGTGAATTGTATGGTATGTACATTTTATCTCAATAAAACTGTAATTTAAAAAAGTAATATCCTTTTGAAGTTGGTTACTTGTGAATGTAAGGCTTTTCCTCCCCGTGGATCCTAAAACAATTTCCGGCAAGGATGATGGTGGTGGTGGAGGTGGGAATCTTGTGTGTTGTCCTATGTAAAATGGACGGGTTAAGCCCTGAGGTAACGTTGTTCCCAGCCAGGCCCCTGCCTCGTGGCCTCATTTCTTTGGGTACACAGATCTTGAGTATCCAACAAAAACCTAATTTCAAAATTTTGAGTTTTTGTGGTCTTCCATCCACAACAGGAGTTATTTTGAAGACTAGAGTGCAAAGAAAAAAACTGTGTGCATGTTTGCCCACAAGTGTGTAAGGGGAGAGGCAGATTAAGGGAGTAGTACCAGCCCCTCAAACCATAGCGTGTCTCTGCCTGGCGGCCTGGGAATCCGGGAGCTGGCTCCTTCCACGGTTTTAGGCACCGGAATGAGAGGCCTAACCTGGCCTCCTCCTCCTCGAGGCCCCCCTCCCCACCCCCAAGGTGTTGGGTCTGTGTGGCAACAACCTGGGGTGAGTGGAATTACTCTCGATCCTCTTCCCTAGTTTTCTATTGTAGTTTGTTCTCCATTTTTTTCTCTTTCTTTCCCTCAAGCTGTTACAGTCTCAGTTGCAATTCAGATCTGCTCTGTGTTTTATTTTTTTAAAATCCTCGGGAGTCTATTTTTACTCATCTGTTCAGGTGTCCAAACGATGAAGATATTTTCTCCCAATCAACGGCAGCCCACCCACAGTGTCAGTGTGTTCTCTGAGGAGGCTGCTGAATGCCGCCAGTTCCTGCCCGGCTCCGCCACCCCCGGGCCGCTCTTCCCGAGCTCAAACCAAGCTGCCGCTGACAAGGAAAATGTGCCGGTCCGGCCGGATCCGCAGCCGGTGCACTGCGCCAGAGCCCAGGGGAAGGGGCATTCTGGAAATCTTATCTTGTTAGAAACGAAATCGAGAAACAAAATGAGCTCTAGAAATCTTCTAAAATTCAAAGTTCTCCGGGAAACCTGTAAACTGCACATGACCGGCACACTGCCCGCCTCCTTGGCCTCCTCTCCCGCTGGCCCCTCACCCACTCCCTGCCACTCACCGGCCTTCTTGCTGTTCCTTGCTTCCGACAACCACACTCCTGCCTCAAGGCTTTTTCCAGATTTTGGGGTTTTTTAACATCCACCTCAGTTTATGGGCTGAGGAAATGACTGTGTCCTTTCTCATTTTTAAAAATAATCTGTGCAGTCTTTGTGTATTCATTTTATTTATGTCTATAAATGTCCTCTCACTAGTGTAAGTAGCTCTGATGAGAGGTGTATTAGTTTCCTGTTGCTGCTGTAACAAATTACTATAAATTTAGTGACTTAAAAAACCACAAATTTAGAATTCATCCCCAGTAGAGGTGCTTTAATGAAAAAATGCTATAGGAAGGTTTTCAGATGGAAGGATAACGATACCAGAGGGAAAACTGGAACAAGAGGAATTCAGAAAGAACAAGTGAAATGGTAAATATCTGGCTAAAGAGACTATTTTTCACCTCTTAAGTTCTTTAAAATATGCATGTTGTTGAAAGCAAGTAGCAGAACATCATTTAATGGGGTTTTTAGTATATGAAAATGTAATGTATATGATTATAACAAAAGGGGAGAGAGTAAAGGGTTGTATATCATTTGGGGACGTACTCACTCTAAGTAGAATGTGGAAAGCTGGGTATGTGTTTTGTAATCCTGTAATAACCATTAAAAGATCTATACAAACAGAGTTACAAAGCCAATAGACAAAGTAAAATGGAATATTAGTGGTTTTCAAAGGAAAACGGCAAAGAGGACACAGTGGAACAAAAATCATGGAGACAAACAGAGAATCCTAATACTATAAACTTATGTCCTGTCATATCAATAACTGCATTAAATGTAATTGATCTAAAAACCCCCACAAATTTATCATCTTATAGTTCTGGAGGTGCAAAGTCCAAAATGCGTCTTTTGGTCCACAGTCAAGGTGTCAGCAGGGCTGAGTTGCCTATGGAGGCTTAAGAGGAGAATCTGTTCCCTTGCCTTTTCCCCTTCTGGAGGGGAAAATGGAGTGTATCATTTGCATTTCTACATTGTCGTAAATAAAAAATGGCCATTATCAAATGGTGGATTTTGAGATAAAAAATGGGAGTTTTAGCAACGGTTATTTATGCAAGAAGCAGAGGTAATGAGCATTATAAGGCAATTTATGCTTCTGAAACAAAGTTTGGGGAAAATGTTAATGATAATCAAAATAGGAACATCAAAAAATGGCTTTGTCTTTTTTTTGGCAAAGATATAGTGTCATATTGAAGTGAACAAGAGGAAAATCGGCTTATATTAATATGGTAGATTTCCTTGTGATTTCACTGTGGTTAGAATTATTTAACTGATGAGTCATAAGAATATAGTATTATCATGAGGACAAAGGGGACTTCACTATCTTCTGGGAAGTTTTTTCATTCTTGCTGGTCTTTATTTCTTCTGAAAAATTAATGGAAATTCACTCAAAGTTTGGGAGCTCTTTTTGACTCCAAAATGCTCCCAGAAATGGGTCACCCTGGAAGGGTCCTGGAGAAGCCAAGAATGTGAGGACTTTTAAGTTGCTTAGCTTTTCCAGAACTCTCTTTCTTCATCTGAAACATGAGAGTTGGACTAGGGATAATTCCTCAGGTTCCTTCCACTGCAAAAATTTGATAATTTCAGACAAAGATAATAATATTATGATAGAAAGGCATGGAGGAAACTTTTAAAAGATGAAAAGAGAGGACTCCAAAACAACAGAGGAAGTTAAATGTTCCTGCCTGGTCTTCCCCGCTTAATCCTTTCCATCCTTGCTGCTCTGGAAAGGTAGATTATCATTGGCCTCCTCTGCCTTCAAAGGGAGCGACAAAGGAAAGAGAGTTATTTCTATCCTATGAACATATTGCAAACCTATAAGATACTAAAAATAATTTCTACTTGTACAACACCCTTTGTCTGGGAATTACAAACAACTATGATTAGGTTTATTTGGCAAATGGGAAAATATGGGCTTTGAGTTAAGTAGTTTTTCAAAGTCGTTACACTTTGGCAGGATCCTCTGGCACTCAGCTCTGTGTATCATCTGTAATATTTACAGGGTTGGCTTTTGGCAATCCTATCACTATCATTCTAGAAATACTTTTGCCATATAATGTAGCCATTACAAAGGATAACTATAAAGCCCATATAAGCACATGGAGAAATGGTGATGAATCAATGCTTAAGTGAAAAAAGCAGAACACAAAATCCTATATCCATTATTATTGTAAGTACCTAGAAGATGTGTGGCTATGGACAAAGCATTGAAAAGACCTGCTAAAAACAAACAACAACAAAACCACCTGGAATGTGGTGATATTATAGCTAATTTTTCCACTTAAAAAAGTCTTTCAATGTAGATTATTTATAGATTTACTCACACAAGAATTAATTTAGCACCTACTATGTACTAATACCTACAGTGTTAGTTATTGAAGAAACAAATGGATATGAGAGTTCGAGTTCTCAGTCTATTCCCAGCTCCTAGTCTAGTAGAGGGGAGTAACATGTCAACCAATAGTTACAACACAGTGAGATCAATCCTGTGACACGGGCCTTTAAGAAGAATCTGATGAGGAAGAGAATTTATTAGAGAAATATTTAGGAGAGATAATTAATGGACATTAATCAATAACCTGCTGAAATAGAAGCTGAGGGAAAGAGAAGCGACAAAGGGGAGCCTAAGTGTCCAACTCAGGCAGGGTTTGCATGGTGATGCCATTCACTGAGGTGGGAAACAGAGAAGAGGGAACAGGTAGGGGCATGTGAGAGTGAGGAGCCCAGTTGTGACAAGTTTCAACACTGAGGTGAGGCGAGTGAGTCAAAGATAGCTGGAAAGTTCTAGAAGATGTAGAGTTCAGATGAAAGACATGGGCTGAAGAGGTAGATCTGGGAGTTAAAACCAAACAGACAATGGATGAATCTGCAGTTGTGGATGAGATTGTCTAAAGAGACAGCATGGCATGAGAAGAGACAAAGACCAAGGTAGGAACATAGGGTGTCTCAGTATTTAAAGAGATGGTGAAGGAAGGGGACCTCTAAAAGACACCAGCAGGAAAAAGTGATGTTTAGGAGGAGAGCAAAGAGAGAGGGGTATCGCTTAAGCCAAGAGAAGACTTTCAATAAGATAGTGGTCAACAGTGTCAAATATTACAGATGTGCCGAAAAAGATGAGAACTCAGAAATATCCCTGGGCTGCAGCATTTGGGAGGACATGAGTGATCTTGAGAGTGATGAGGATCAAAGCATTAATGAGAAATACAAAAGAGATGGATAGTGTTACATTTAAAAAAAATTCAGGTTTGAAAGAATAAAAAAAAACAATAAAAAGGAGATATCAGAATTTAGGTACCAGACTAAAGTAACCACCAATAATATTTTTAATTGACAGAAGCTATATTCTGGAAACTATTATAAGCAGTAGGTCTGGGTACATAAAGTATTTCAGAGTTAAACAAGATTCTTTTAGCCTAAATATTGGTAAGTTCTTCATGGCTTTCAAATATCAACTAAGTACAGTTGACTCTTAGTTTGGGGAAATGCCGATTGGTCCCAGATTATGTCAGAATCAGTGGAAATTTTAAAATTCTAAGTCTCCAAAAAGAGTTTAGAATGAGCTTCCTCTTCTTTGGTTGAAAAATAAGCAGACACCCGGTGAATGGTGCCACATCTTTGTATGGACAGTTTCAAAGTCTCCCTGAATCTTTGTTTCTTTAATCTCTACAATGAGGAAGCAGGATTAGACTATGATTTTTCATTATCTAGTTTATTCAAGATAGCAAGAAACAAGACACTAGATTTAACTGAAGGAAGAGTACTTGCTTGTGTTTCTTATCCAATGTGTCCACAACAGAATCTGGGGAGAAGGGAAGGACTCGTGGTTTTTAGGAAATTGGACACTAAATTTTTGGCATTGGGAAGTGAGAAGGTTTCCTCTGAAGGAGTCATTGTGAGGGTATTTGGCAGGGTGTCAGCATCTGTCACAAGGGGGTGAGGAGATTTATGTGCTTCTCAAGGAGGCCACTGAACTTGCTTTCCGCATGAGAGAAATCACTGTCACTTTGCAGACAGGCGCAGACAAACATGGAGGCTACTTTCACTTCATTAAAACCAAAAAATCAAGCAGCCTCCTGCAGATGTGGTTTCTGCCTCTTAGAAACGACAGAATCAATTAGTGCAGGTTCACTTTGACCACATGCCATGGGCACGGCTTTTGGGCTGAGGCAGTAAAGAGCTGTCAACTAGGATGACGTTTCAGGAGGACAGGTTGGGAACATGTGGCAGCTCATCAGGATACGAAAAATGATATCCCTCGGAAAATAGGTACAGGCAGTGTAATAATATACTTGACAAGCACCTTAGCTTCTAGCAACTTTGCAAGGTATGATGATAATTACTAATCAAAATTGGCTCAATATAGCATAGCAGTACTCACCAGAAATCAGCGTGGATGGGAAAGCTGTGAAAACCAGCATTTTTTCTCATTAATTTCACACACATTTGTTACTTCAATGGGATCAGAAAACTCAAAGTGGCTCGTAAGAACAATGGGCTATGGATTCATAAAGCTGGCTTGAATCCAGAGCTGTCAAAACTTAGTCTGTGTTGCATGACCCCGTTTATGGAAGCAAGGTGATCCATGGGTGTGCATATTTGTGTGTGTGTTTGTGTGTGTGTGAAAGAGACTGATAGATGCCTTCTTCAGACAAAAGCACACAGAATATTTACTTAAGTGTCAATGATAGTCATTATGTAATATACAGTTTTATGTATAGATAGCCAGGTAATTTATGTGAATTGAAATATATTTTCCTAGAAAGTATAACAATCTCAGCATTTTAAAGCCTGTTGCTCAGGGTAAGCAACTGAAAGGAAGCACTATTAAAATAGGCAAGTAGGCAATTTATCATTTTTAGTTGCCAAGTAATGTGTCAATCCCTGCCTGTTCCCATCTCTGCATGGAGGACCCTCCACCTATAGCTGGCTAGAGCCCTAACCCAGCCCATATCCAACCCAACAGTATCTCATCCCAGGAGCCATGTCCCAGCTGCATGACTGACTGGCTCTGGACACTCACAGGTCTGCAGAGCTGCAGCCTTCTTCCCTAAGCCAAGCTGTGGGTACTTAAGACATCATGATGGAACATTCTGCCTTGGTGTCATATGGATCTCTTTGTCAGAGACCCTGACCTCTCACTTCCCTCCTCTCAACTCCTTCCACCCTGGAAGTGGGACCCTGAGCTCTGCAATTCACTTGCTGGCTCAACACCCACTGCAGACTAGAAGGAACCAGGTGATTCCACTGACCTGACAGCATGTGTCACCACCACCTGTAGTTGCCTTGCTGCACTTCACCACGCAGACGGGATTCCTCAGACTCTGGTTACAGTCCAGATTGAGGCTGAGTTGGCTGAACTGCTAGGATAATGTACCAGATCTACTTTCTGTCCCTTCCAGGTCCTTTTGGTCCTGCCTGACCCCTCGGCCTCAACCCCCAGTAAACCGCTGGCTTTGTGGAGGCTCAGGCTTCCTCACTGGATGACTGGAGGGGCCAAAAGTGGCAACTTGGAAGTGTGGCTTAATTAAAACCCTGTGGGGCAAGTTTTCACAGAGGAGAGACAGGAAACTGGAAGGATCTAGTAGATAAACTGCTTGCCCTTTCTCTCTCTGATGGACTGTTCTGGCATGCAGTGTTCCATATGGGTCCTTGCAGATGTCCCATGTAACCAAATAACCAGCTGTTTTCTACAAAGCTCTGGCCAGCCAGGTTCTGTCCCACCCTCTGTTAGCTTTGCCTTCTTCCCAGCCTCACATGCTCTCCCTGTCACTCCTTCTTCTCCCTTGAGGAAGACAATGGAAGTTCTGCCTCAGGTTCCATTTCTGAGGAACTAGGTGAAGACAATGTGATTTGAACAGCATGATGCCTTTGCAGAAGGAGGGTTCCACTGACAGGCCAGCCAACCTAGACTTGACTCGACCCATTCATAACTTCTCTGGTCCTTGCTGGTCTGTAGCCTCACACCTACGGCCAAGTGGCTTATGGTAAAAATGGGTGGATTCTTGGATAATTTGGTCATTGTTCTGTGTGGCCATGTGTTTTGGGGCCTGGACCAAGGAGAAGAGGTTTTGGCTTAATATTTATAATTTTTAGCAGCCCAAAATAGAATAGGTTCTCTGAGGAGTGGTGAGTTAGTGCCGCCCTTCTAGAGGCACTCAACCTCGGCTGGTGGCTAAGCTTGGGAGGAGAGTAAGAAGCAGTGAAGGGCAGGCTTGATTTTGTATGAGGACAGATTTTGAGAAAATATTTACAGCATTTATTTTTTCTTAAGTTATTATCAGTTCATATTTCAAAGAGTTGCTGTATTTTTCCTGTATATTACGAGGACAATTTTGTGAAATAAACAAAAGCACAGATGAAACCCCATTAAAACATTCATTGGGGACTATCCCCACTCTTTGCTAACAGGGGGAATGTCTTCACCTCAACATGCTACATGTGGGTTCGTGGGGTTGTGAATTTCCTGATAACTCTGTGCAAGATGCAATGTACATTGGGGAGAATGTACATTGGGGAGAATGTTCATAGCTTCACCACCTCCTCAAAAGGGCTTATGACCTAAATCAATAAATAATTAAATAATCAAGCTTGACCTAATAAAAGAAATGTTTAAAATTTATTTGGTATAAAACAAATTAACCTAATCATTCAGATCTCTTGATAGGAGGCAGTTATACTCATCCCCGCCCCCTACCCAAGTCACAGCAAAGGGGCAGGGGCCTTTAACGAGGGTGCCCCAGGAAACTGCTTTTGGGACTTCTGATTGGTTTTTTACACTTGAATATCCAGAAAGGACCTTCTGTCCTTTCTTCTCAAATCTCCTGCTCTCACAATTCCCCCCACCACAGATCAAAACGCTTGTCTCAGCTCTCTCTTTCACAGCCAGCATTTGATCCATTCACACACCTGGCAGGCTCTGTCTCCAGAAGAGACGGCGTCTGTCCCACCCCTGATGAGGCCACTTGTCCAGCCCTCCCTCCTGGTCACTCCCCTGGAATGCAGCCACAGCTTTCTCCCTGCTGCCGTCCTTGCCCCCCTTTAGTTTCTTCTCAAAAAAGCAGCCAGTTATTCCCTTAAAATGCCACCCCTCTGCCTAAAGCTTTCTAATATCTCCCCTTCTCACTCTGTAAACTCAGAGTGCTCACATGGCCTACAAGCCCGTTGTCAGTCTGGCTCCGTTCCCTCTAGGATCCTTCCTCTACTGCTCTCCCCTTGCGCACTCTGCTCTGGCCACTCAGGCCCTCCTATTGTGTCTCAAACACCACGTGCACCCCAGGGACTTTGCTCTTACAGCTCCTTGCCTGAATCCTCTTCCCTCGGACAGCTGCAGCCCTCACTCCCTCACCTCCTTCAGGTCTTTACCCAGATACTCCCTTCTCAGTGTGGCCTTCCAGGGTCACTCTATCTGATGGCATCTCCCCCTACTTAATGTTTTCCTTCTCAGCATTTATCCCCATCTGACCTACTCCATACTTTACTTATCTATCTTGCTTGTTTTTTTTCTACTCTGCTTATATATCTTGCTTATTTTTTTCTACTCTGCTATGGGGAGAGTGTGAGCTCTCCATGAGGGCAGGGCTTACTATCTGTGTCGTTCACTGCAGTATCCTCAGTGCCTAGAATACTGCCGGGTACACAGCAAGTATTAAGTACTTGTTGAATACATGAATATATGAACAAAGATGTCACATGCATTTACATGTTTCATTTCTAACTCTGCACATCTCCTTCCTTCTCCTCTGAAGGGTGGCAGTGGCTGGTGAGGTCCCAGCTGGTCTCTCAGTACTGCCTACCCTCACTCTCCCCTATCTGGCTGTACTTCGTCCTTTAATCCTTCTCTAACTATGACACATGGAAGGTGACAGGTCAGGGACCAGCAAGAAGGAAAGTTGTCAGCTGGGACATGAAATATAAATAAGAGACTCTGTGTAGTTGACAACAGGCATTATTGTGATACACGTTCGAAGCCCATCTCAATTACAGGCACCAATTCATTTTTTTCTGACTTCAGAGCTCTGTGTTAAAAATCTTGCTCCTAATACGTTGCTGAATGTGACTATGGCAATGGGAAGTGATGCCTGAGGAGGGGCCCATGAATAATCAACCCAGCAGGTTCCCTGTGTGGCACTTACATTATGCTGAGTGTAGGAGGTTCCTCTATATGTAAAGAGAGCTTCTCACCTTGGGGATTTTGTGTGAGGCAGGAAAGGCTAACACAGAACAATGGGGCTGAATCATCCACATGGGCTCACACATGGCCACAAAGGCCTGGTTTGGCGCGCTGCCTCCTAGAGGGCAGATTGCAAAAGTTGGCAGGGACTCCACCTAATTATCAAGGTAGTTGCATGGCTCTGAGCTACTGTTCAAGGTACCCAGCAGCAGAGGAAGCTCTGCCAATTCTCAGCACACAGGATCTGGCTAAATTGATAACATATGGTAGAGAGAAAGTGCGTCACTAGTTTCCTCTCCCACTTCGGCTGACTTCTGCAAAGCTGCTGTCTCCTCGTCTCCCACTGTGAGACCTTGTGCATTCATCCCCGTGCGATAGCTCAGTATCTTAAAGAAGACAGAATATCTTAGAGATTTTAGAATGATCCACGGAAAACTTATTTATTCTTAAGGAAGAAAGTAACTTCAGCCAATATCCCTTGTGAGTTGGTCACTTATTTCTGAATTGGCACAACCCTGATACACTGTAGACCTTTGTAACTGGCCAGGATCAGGAGGATCACGGAGCCACTTACTGAGTGTCCAAAGCAACAGGGTGTTGGATGTCAACGGAGTTGGAGCCAGGAAGAAGTCTCCAGACCCCTTGAAATAGACAAGGGGATTTTTTTTTTTAATTGAGGTAACACTGGTTTATAACATTATATAAATTTCAAACGTGCATCATTACATTTCGGCTTCTATACAGACTGTATCATGCTCACCAACAAAAGTCTAGTTTGAACCTGTCACTGTACTAATGTCCCCCTTTACTCCTTTTACCTTCCCACCACCCCACTTTCCCTCTGGTAACCACCAATCTGTTCTCTGTATCTATGTGTTTGTTTGTTGTTGTTGTTTCATCTTCCACATATGAATGAGATCATATGGTATTTGTCTTTCTCTGTCTGACTTATTTCGCTTACCTTAATACCCTCGAGGTCCATCCATGTTGTCACAAATGGCAAGATTTCATCTTTTTTAATAGCTGACTAGTATTCCATGATATATATATAAAACACATCTTTATCCATTCATCCGTTAATGGGCACTTAGGTTGTTTCCAAGTCTTGTATTGTAAATAGTGCTGCAATGAACATGGAGGTGCATATATCTTTTTTTTTTCTATGTCTTTTTTCATCTTTGGGAAGATGAGCCCTGAGCTAACATCTGCTGCCAATCCTCCTCTTTTTTGCTGAGGAAGACTGGCCCTGAGCTAACATCTGTGCCCATCTTCCTCTACTTTATATGTGGGATGCCTACCACAGCATGGCTTGACAAGTGGTGCATAGGTCCACACCCGGGATCCAAACCGGCAAAGCCCAGGCCGCCAAAGCAGAACATGCGAACTTAACTGCTGCACCACTGGGCTGGCCCCTGCATATATCTTTTAAAATTAGTGTTTTCATGTATTTTGGATAAATACTCCGAAGTGGAATAGCTGGATCATATGGTAGTTATATTTTTAATTTTTTGAGGAATTTCCATACTGTTTTCCATAGTGGCTGTAACAGTTTACATTCCCATCAGCAGTGTACAAGGGTTCCCTTTTCTCCACATCCTCTCCAACACTTGTTATTTCCTGCTGTTTTAATAGCCATTCTGACAGGTGTGAGGTGATATCTCACTGTGGTTTTGATTTTCATTTCCCTAATAATTAATGATGTTGAACATTTTTTCATATGCCTGGTTGCCATCTGTATACCTTCTTTGGAAAAATGTCTGTTCAGATCCTCTGCCCATTTCTTAATCAGGTTGTTCATTCTTTTGTAGTTGAGTTGTATGAGTCCCTTATCAGATAAATGATTTGTAAATATATTCTCCCAATCAGTAGGTTGTCTTTTCATTTTGTTGATGGTTTTCTTTGCTAAGCAGAAGCTTTTTAGTTTGGTATATAGTCCTATTTTTTTTCCCCTTGCCTGAGGAGAATATCCAAAAAGATGCTGCTAAGAACAATGTCAAAGAGCATACTACCTATGTTTTCTTCCAGGAGTTTTATGGTTTCAGGTTTACTTTCAAGTCTTTAATCCATTTTGAGTTAATTTTTGTGTATGGAATAATATAGTGGTCTACTGTCTTTCTTTTGCATGTGACTGTCCAGTTTTCCCAGCACCATTTATTGAAGAGACTTTCCTTTCTCCATTGTATGTTTTTGATCCTTTGTCAAAAATTAGCTGTCTGTAGATGTGTAGATTTATTTCTGGGCTCTTGATTCTGTTCCGTTGATCTGCGTGTCTATTTTTCCACCAGTACCATGCTGTGTTGATTACGATAGTTTTGTAGTATACTTTAAAATCAGGGAGTGTGATACCTCCTGTTTTGTTCTTTTTTCTCAGGATTCCTTTGGCTATTTGGGATCTTTAATTTTCCATGTAAATTTTAGGATTCTTTGTTGTATTTCCATGAAAAATGTCATTGGGATTTTGAAAGCGATTGCATTGAATCTGTAGATTGCTTTAGATAATATGGACATTTTAACTATGTAATCCATGAACATGGAATATCTTCCCATTTCTTTGTGTCTTCTTTTATTTCTTTCAATAATGTCTTATAGTTTTCAGTGTACAGGCCTTTTACTTCCTTGGTTAAATTTATTCCTAGGTATTTCATTTTTTTTGTTGTGATTATAAATGGGATTGTATTCTCAATTTCTCTTTCTGCTACTTCATTATTAGTGTATAGAAACACAACTGATTTTTGTATGTTGATTTTGTATCTTGCAACTTTACTGTCTTTGTTAATTATTTGTAATAGCTTTTTGGTGGATTCTTTAGGGTTTCCTACACATAAAATCATGTCATCTGCAAATAGTGATAGTTTTACTTCTTCTTTTCCAATTTGGATACTTTTCATTTCTTTTTCTTCCCTAACTGCTGTGGCTAGGACTTCCAATACTATGTTGAATAAGAGTGGCGGGAGTGGGCATCCTTGTCTTGTTCTTGTTCTTAGAGGGATAGCTTTTTCAGTTTTTCATTTAGTATGATGTTAGCTGTGAGATTGTCATATATGGCCTTTATTATGTTGAGGTACTTTCCTTCTATACCCATTTCATTCAGGTTTTTATCATAAATAGATGCTGAATCTTGTCAAATGCTTTCTCTGCATGTATAAAGATGATCATGTGATTTTTATTCTTCATTTTGTTAATGTGGGGTATCACGTTGATTGATTTGAGGATGTTGAACCATCCTTGCATCCCTGGGATAAATCTCACTTGATCTTGGTGTATGATCCTTTTAATGTATTGTTGTATTCAATTTGCTAATATTTTGTTGAGGATTTTTGCATCTATGTTCATCAGCGATGATGGCTTGTTACTTAGATTTTTGTGTTGTCCATATTTGCTCTTGGTATCAGAGTAATGTTGGCCTTGTAAAATAAATTAGGAAGCCTCCCCTCCTCTTCACTTTTTTGGAAGAGTTTGAGAAGGATAGGTATTAAATCTTTATTGAATGTTTGGTAGAATTCAATGGAGAAGCCACCTGGTGCTGGGCTTTTCTTTTTTGGGAGGTTTTTGATTACTGTTTCAATCTCCTTACTAGTGATTGGTCTATTCAGATTCTCTATTTCTACTTGATTCAGTTTTGGAAGGTTGTATGATTCTAAGAATTTATCCATTTCTTCTAGGTTATCCAATTTGTTGGCATATAACTTTTGATATTATTCTCTTATAATCCTTTGTATTTCTCTGGTATCCATTTTAATTTCTCCTCTTCCATTTCTGATTTTATTTATTTGACCCCTCTCTGTTTTTCTCTAGTGAGTGTAGCTAAGAGTTTGTTGATTTTGTTTATTCTTTTCAAAGAACTAGCTCTTAGTTTCACTGATTTTTTTCTATTGTCTTTTTAGTCTCTATTTCATTTATTTCCACTCTGACTTTTATTATTTCCTTCTTTCTACTGATTTGGGACCTCATTTGCTCTTCTTTTGCTAGTTCCTGTAGGTGTAATGTTAGATTGTTTATTTGAAATTTTTCTTGTTTCTTGAAGTGGCCCTGTGTTACTATAAATTTCTTTCTTAGTACTGCTTTTGCTACGTTCCATAGATCTTGGTATGTTGTGTTTTCATTTTCATTTGTCTCCAGGCATTTTTTGATTTCTCCTTTGAGTTCTTTGTTGATTCAATAGTTGTTCAGTAACATGTTGTTTACTCTCCACATATTTGCGACTTTTTGAGCTTTCTTCTTATAGTTGATTTCTAGTTTCATATCATCATGGTTGGACAAGATGCTTGATATGATTTCAGTCATGTTAATTTATTGAGATTTGTTTTGTTTCTCAACATATGGTCTTTGAGAATGTTCCATGTGCACTAGAGAAGAATGTGTATTCTGCTGTTTTTGGATGGAATGTTCTATATATATCTATTAAGTCCATCTGGTCTAATGTTTCATTTAATGCCAATGTTTCCTTGTTGATTTTCTGTCTGGATGATCTGTCCATTGATGTAAGTAGGGTATTAAATTCCCCTACAACTATTGTGTTGCTGTCACTTTCTCCCTTTAAGTATGTTAATAATTGCTTTATAAACTTTGGTGCTCCTATATAAGGTGCATGTATATTAATAAATGTTAGGTCTTCTTGATGGATTGTCCCCTTTATCATTATATAATGTTCATCTTTGTCTCTTATTATCTTTTTTGGCTTGAAGTCCTTTTTGTCTGATGTTATTATGGCTACACCCACTTTCTTTTGGTTACCATTTGCTTGAAGTATCATCTTCTATCCCTTCACATTGAGCTTATGTTTGTCTTTACAGCTGAGATGGGTCTCCTGGGGATAGCATATTTTTGGGTCTTGTTTTTTAATCCATCCAGCCACTCTGTGTTTTTTGATTGGTGAATTCAATCCATTCCCTTTTAGGGTGATTATTGATATAAGAAGACTTAATACTGCCATTTGGTCTTTTGTTTCCTGGTTGTTCTATATTTCCATTGTTTCTTTTTCCGTGTGTTTCTGTCTGCCATTTCAGTTTGGTAGTTTTCTGTGATGTTTTTCTCAGTTTCTTCTTTTTTTATGTTTCATGACTCTGCTCTCAAGTTTTGTTTCGTGGTTACCATGATGTTGGTATAAAAGATCTTATCGATAAGATAGTCATTTTTCTGATTATAGTATCGTATCTTCATTTGCCTATGCAGATTCCATCCTTTTTCTCTTCCTTTTCTATGTTTTTGTTGTTGCAAATTATTCCTTTTTGTATTGTGAGTTTGTTACCAAATTGAAGTGGTTATAGTTATTTTTAATGTACCCTTTCTCTTTAACCTTTATAATTGTTTGCTAACCTATTCTGATATTGAGTTGCAACTTCCTGATTCCGTCTGTTTATCACCTTACTCAAAGCCTTGTATGCCTTTGTCTTTTTGTTTTATGTAGGAGGGCTTCTTTCAACATTTCTTTTAAGTCTAGTGCTGATGAACTCCCCCAGCTTTTGTTTGTCTAGGAAAGTTTTTATTTCTCCTTCACATCTGAAAGATAATTTTGCTGAATAGAGTATTCTTGGCTGACAGTTTTTATCTTTCAATATTTTGATATATTATTCTGCTCTTTCCTGGTCTGTAGGGTTTCTGCTGAGAACTTTGCTGATAGCCTAATGAAGGTTCCCTTGTAGGTTATTGTTTTTTCCCCCTGACTGCCTTTCATATTCTTTCTGTATTATTGACTCTTGACAGTTTTATTATCATGTTTCTTGGAGAAAGTCTTTTTGTGTTGAGATAATTGGGTATTCTATTAGCTTCATGGATTTGTATATCCAGTTCCTTCCCCAAGTTTGGGAAGTTCTCAGCTATTATTTCTTGAAATAGCCTTTCTCTTCCTTTCTCCCTCTCTTCTCCTTCTGAGATAACCATATACTTATGTTGCTTTTTCTAATGGAGTTGGATAATTCTTGTAGAATTTATACATTAAAAAAAATCTTAGTTCTCTCTCCTCTTTTACCTGCATCATTTCTAGGTTTCTATCTTCGAGCTTGATAACTCTCTCTACCATATGGTCTGGTCTATTTCCAATGATTTCTAATGCTTTCTTCATCTCATTTATTGAGTTCTTCATCTACAGAATTTCTGTTTGCTTCGTTTTTAGAGTTTCAATCTCTTTGATAAAGTATTCCTTCTGTTTATTTATTTTATTCCTGAGCTCATTAAACTGAGTTTCTGAGTTTTCTTGTAGTTTGTTGAGTTTCTTCATGACAGTCTTTTGAATTCTTTATCAGTTAGACCACAGTCTTCCATGACTTTATGTTTGATTTCTGGAGCATTGTTATTTTCTTTTTGTGATACTGTGTTACTGTGGCTTTCTGTGGTGCTCCCTGACTTAGTCCTCCTCCAGCTCATTTGTCATATCAAACACTTTTCTGATATTTAGGTATAGCTTTGTTTTGATTCAAACTTATTAGAGGCTTTTCTTTTGTCTTTCAGTAGGTGGCGCTTTAGTGCTAGTTTTTGTTTTCTCTTGCTTGAGGTGTCTCTGGCTATATTTGAGGATCTGCAAGTTCCACCCTCTACTGCTTTTATTTGGGGTGTCTCCAGTACTCTCATTGTTGCTCCTTGCACCTATGGGAATCAATGATGCCTTGCTGTTGCTGGTGTTGCTGCAGTCACTGGCTTCACCATTGGGGGTACAGGGATGGCTGACACCTCTGCATTTCTGAGACCACCTAGGTCAGAAGCTTCACCACTGTGGTTGGGGAGGGGAAAGGGGAGGAAGCTGGGTTCACAGGGCACTGCCTCTACTGTTGTCTGTTACCTTGTGGTCACAGGTGCTGATGTGGATGGGATGTTGAAGTTGTGTTTGTGCCTTTGCTGCCGCTACTATGCTCTGAGCTGTGGCCAGGAGCCCAGGATCCTGGGGCTTTGCCTCCACTGCAGCTCCACTCCCCATCACTGCAGGTGCCGTCATAGCTGGCTGGCTGGAGTCACGTGTCTGACTCCACTGCTGCCCACTGGGTTCTCTGGGGCTAGGGGTGGCTGGTTCAGCTACCGTGGCCAGGGGTCCAGTGTCCTGGGCACTGCCTTTGCTGTTCTCCGGCTTAGCCTCCTCTATGTGCTCCAATGCACCCAGCTTCATATGCACCAATGTGTGGATCTCTTTGGTGTCCTCGTGTGTTGGGAAATGTAGCCTTTGTTGGGTTATGGATGTTTTGCTCTGTAGATTGAAGGGGACGGACAAAGGTATCCTCTCGTGCTGCCATGATAATGATGTCTCCAAATCTCCCCCACTGAGTCAGACAAGGGATTTTATTATTGAGACCTAAGCTAGACACTCATTATAATTTTTTCCCCCATTATCCATACCTGTTTTTTTAGGGTTGCATGGCTTGATGAGTGCAAATTACCCAAATAAAACACAAATGTTCTCTTTGTATGTACCAAACAAAACTCACAACAAAATTTATTATCCTTTCATTGCATGATCTCTTCAGGCATCTGACAATGCTATGAGGCTGAACAAGTGGAGTGAGCAGAGCCACAGGTCTTGGCCAATCATAGAGAGATGCCATCTGATGATAAAAGGGTTAACATGATTAAGGAGGTAAGAATCAACATCTCCCACTGGCTTATTGCCAGTTGGCAGCCAGGTTTCCCCAGCAACCTCATAGAGCTATTATCAGAGGTTGACTACTCATGTCACTCCTTTGCATCTGTCCTGGGTTCTAGTGTAGGCATAGAGAGAGAGAAGTTAATTTGTAACTAAAATAGGCATAGCACTTAGAACTCTAGACCCAAGGTCATCTTGGGAAATTTTCCATAGTGAAGCTTTGGAGGAAACAACTCTCGTTTTCTCTTAAAACTTATGTGCTTTACCCATTTTTCACTGGCATTTGGTATTTTGGAGAACATGCTGGCTGAAGAGTAAGAGGACCTGGCCTAAGCCCTAGTTCTGCTCATGACTTGTACTTGGTGGAGCAGACTCTCCTGCATAGAAGAGGGGCTGTTCAATGATCAAATGAGATATAATGACAAAGTTTTACAAAGTAAAAACTACATAAAAATGAAATGTTCTCATAACTACTGTATTTGAAAAGTGATTCTAATAGTCATAACACTCTATCAGAAGGACTCAGGCAATGTGTTCCCTTGAGGAAAGAGAAGGAAAATGTACCAAGTGACAACTCATCCAATAGACCTTGGGAGGAAGCCAAAATGCGTAACCTGAGCTTGATCCACGAATATGCTATAAACCTGTCAGTCACAAACGCTCAGCCACTAAGCTAAGAGCTGAAGTTGCACAGGGGGAGATAGGAGCTGGTGAGTCCTCATCATGCTATCCAAGTAACTCCAGGAGCAGGCACTTTGTTGGTAAAAATTATCACTAAAATTCATTTTTAAGAATTTAAAAATGTGTTTCCCAGTAGTTTTCCTTCCTGCGGTGCATCACCATCCTTTCTTGAGCTACTGTGATCAGAGACAGAAAATGAATGCCAGGTGTAGATCAAAGGATGAAACATATGAACAATAAGAGAAGACCGAAATCTTTCTACCATTAAAGGCTAGTGGGCATGCAAACAGCACATTCTTAACATTTTCAGTGGTGGGTCAGGTAGGTTACCCCGTACACTGTCAGAGGCGTATGTTTCACCTAAATTAGTCAAGTTATTCAAGGAATCAGTGTATCATGATGTTCTAAGCCAAAGGATCTGGTCCACCATAACCCCCACTCTCCAACACTGATTTTCTGGAAACACAGGCAAACATACTCATTTAGAAAAGCAAGTAAAACAGTTAGCTTCACCAAACCACAGATCAAGCTCAGCAACCTGCCTGTGAAGTCTTCTGACAGAGTTGATGAATCAATGAGTGGATAAAGGACAGAGACAGGACTTCCAGGGAAGCCATATAGGGCCTCAGTCACAGAGCAAAACTGGAGAGAGCTTGGTAAGAGCAGACTGCTCCTTTAGCCAAGAAGCCTTTCAGGTCAGCCAGGGAAGTACCCTCCTTTTGGGGAAAGGGACCAGAGATGAACCTACAGGGATCAAAGTCCAGGGCAGCTACAAAGTAAAAGAAAAACATGGTCCAGGGCCAGTCCTGGGGGAGCCACTTGGGTTGGAGAATAGGATTCCAGTTCTGTGAGAAGAATCTCACTGGGCCGGGCGGGGTGTGCCCCACTGGCTCGGCACATTGTGGGTAGTTGAGGAACCCATTCTCTGTAAATGTGTCTGTTTCTATGGTTTTCCAGGTGTCTTCTTTCCTCTAGGTTTGTTTGTTTATTTATTTTTAAGTAAAATTTCTATCTTGCACACTGGAAACACTAAATAAATACATGCTTACTGACTAAAGCATTCCAGAATAGGTGCTTAACATTTGTTAGCTCATTTAATTCTCATAATATTTATTTAATTTGAGATAATTAGAACCATTTTAAGAATGAAACAAACACATCCCACACTCAGAGAAGTTAAGTAACTTATCTAAGTTTGCAAAGTGGTAAAGTGTAGGTCTGTACTCAGATCGGCCTTTCCCAGTATTTCTGGCTGCCTCTACATCAGCAGGACTGATTATCACTGGTGGGCTCTGGAGGAGTGGGCGCTGTGATGAGAGGAGAGGGAAGACGATGAAGGGAGTGGCTGTCCCTTCTGCCACTGTTTCTTCACAGCATTCCTCTGGTTCCTGAAGTGATTTCATCGTAACAGTATTGAGGGCGGCCAGCAGACTCAAATCACAACTGTTATATTTCAGTATTTTATCATGTCATTTACAAAGTAGAGGTTTTTTTCTCTTTTTAAATAAAGGAGCACAGAATATATTATTAATATATTTAAATTATTACTTAGATTTAACTCCAGGACACAGGAAATGATCATGGAAGCTAGACAGAGGCTCGCCAAGCTGTTTTCCACAATACGCAGCCCAGCTGCTTAAAGTGTGGGTGGTTGCTATGGGCAACGAGTTAATAAACTCAAGGAACGTCCAGAGGGTAGAGTAGTGGAGGTATTTAATGGATTTACTTTATTTGGGAAAACAAAACAAAAAACAACCTAAGATTTATTTTCCTTAAGGGTCACTTCTCCCTCCTGGTAATACTTGAAATTTCCTCTACCCAAAATGATTATTGTTTTTTTCAAAACAGCCCAGGTAAGAGGACTAGAAAGAAGACCTTAACCTATCTTTTAAACAGCTCAGCAAATCTCAAAATATTCAAAAAGGAAAATAAGGTGGAAATTTCTAGTGGTTGATCAAATATCACCATGACCATAAGTTAAAAAACCCAAAAAACAAAAAGTCCACTTAATTTTACAATGGCCTCTGGGTTGTTTTTTATCAATGGTAGATTTTTTATATTCAACCATCCTCTTATAGAACCCAGTCCTACTTGCAAAGAATTGAAAGGCACGTTTTATGATTATATTTTTGATTTTGGTGGCTGGGAACATATTTCACTTTATATTATGCTTTTTGCCTCATTTTCATTCTCTTCAAATGATCAAGTGTTTTGAGATCCTAAGTCTTCACATTTATTGAAATTACCTTAAAATTCTTAGCTCATTCTTGCACTCTTACCCTAGATTTATAGTTTAATGACTATTTTGATAGGTTGTAAATATCTCTTTTTCTTATAACTAAGCCTTTTCACCTTCTATAACTTTGCGTGAAGAATATTCCCCATTCAAAGAGGGAAGTGATTATACAAATCACTGAACACCCAATGGAATACTTTGCAGTTGTTAGATAGAATTTTTAAAAAAGTTAATCTACATGCACTTATATCAAACAATGCTTAAGATATAATTTTAAGTGAAAAGAACAAATTATAGAACTATATGTGAAAAAAGTGTATATGTGTACAAATATATACACATATATGTATAGAACATTTCTGAAAATATGCACAAGAAATGGTTAAAATTCTTACCTCTAAAGAGGAGTAAAAAGGGATTGGATAGGGGAGGAATACTTTTACATATTACTAAAATACTCTGGTGCTGTTGAAATTTTTATGAGTATTATTGTTGATTGTTAACATAATAGAAAAGGAAATCTTCCCATTGTTCCTAAACAGAAAAGAGACATGTGTAGGTCTGGCGCTTGTTGTGGTGGAAGATATCACCACCACAAACAAGAGAAAACTACAAGAAGGGATCTGACTCATTCTTGGTTGACTTTTGATGTTTGGTATCTTTATGTATCTGTGTAACTCTGCACCCAGCCCTTTCTGGTATCACCCTAGTCTATGCTTCTAGCGTTTCATGTGCAGATCAGTGTAACTTTCACTCAGCTCATTTACTTGATTTCAAACTCTCTGCCTCCAGTGCATCTCTCTATCCCATCCAGGGGCAGTACAGTAGAGTGGTTAAAGGTAGGGGCTCTGGATTCACATCCTGGCTGGGGCACTTCTAGCTCTGTGACCTTTGGCAAGTCAATTAACCTCCTGAGTCCCAGTTTTCTCAAAGTATAATTCAGGAAAATAATAATTCCTGTCTTATAGGTACCATTGGAATTATTATAGGTACTGACATATAGGGAGTGCTTCATGGTGTTTGTCATTATTATTCTTCCAGATGACTTATTTTGGTTAAAATTAGTTATACTCTAACAAACAAAACAACAAAAAAAGAAAAGCACTGAAAAGAAAGCAAAAATCAACCATAAAGCCTCCCTAAAGAGAGAATGACTATGAGATGTTAGAAAACACCCTTCTCGACATAGATACCCATGTAAAGAATAGAGAATACACTTCCATCGAAATAAGAGAAGAGCTGTCTTGTGATTGGCTTTTTCACTCCACACCATGCAGGCCAGCTTTCTAAAACAACACTTCCATCACTTCATTCCGCTTCTCTGTCATCAACGATTCCTTATCACTAACCAGATTAAAATAAAACGAATTCTCTGGATATTTAAGGATCTTGCTTATAACAGTCTTCACTATCTTTCCAAACATAGTTTCCCATTTTTAAATACTCCTTCTTGTGCATCATTCAGCTTGGTTTCTTCATATTCAGATACTTTTCCTCTCCCCAGCCTGTGGCCTCTGAGTAATTATTCAAATTCCAGGTCGAATCCTTTTCCTTTGATGAAGCCATCCCTTCCTAGCTCCACTTCGTAATAACTTTTCTACTTTCTGAACAATTACAGCACTTTTAGTCTGCAGTAACATACATAATGTAATTTAACATACATAATGTAATTTTCAAACTTACAAATAATTATACAAAATTGTTTTCATCCCTGTTGGTGGCACTTAGTCATATATGTGCAGTAGAGTCATATATGTGCAATAAAGCCATATATTTCTCTTGTTGCCCTCAGGGAAGGTAGCAGCCTGAAAACTCTGATTTCTCTGGAAGGAATTCATGATTGAGACTGAGAAGGCCTGGGTCCTAAGACTTGCTGAATAGTTTAAACAAGTCATTGCTCTTTTCCAGGCCTCCACCTCCCCGTTTGTAATATAACAGGGTTGGGATCATCTCTAAGGTTCCTTCCAGGTTTGATTCTAAGATTTTTGTTTCATCTTATCCCCAAAGAAAGACTACATGAAGATAATGTGCAATGGTACACAGGTAAATGTTTGAAAACTGTCTCTCTGGGAAGAAACAGCTCTCATTTGTAGTTTATTGATTTCTGTCGTGTAGATATTCCCATCATGGTCAGCATCCAACTACTAGGGTGACAAAACCAGTGTGAAGTTGGGAAGAGATGCACACCATTGGCTCTCATCAGCTGATGGACCCAGCCCAACATCGCTCAGTGGTTCCTTTCAATGAAGAAGAGCACAGTCTCAGGCTGGATAGACATGGCCAACTATTCTAATCTAGCTTTTCTCACTCTAAAACTCCAACACAAGCTTTCTTCACTGAGTGAAAGGGAACAAGGGAGACAACCAGAGATGGTGGTCCTATCTTGGTTTTTTAATCCCACACTCTCCAGACATGAGCTCTAAGATCAGTCCAATCTTCTCAGTGCCTGTGCCTAAGAGTGTCCATTTCTCTTGAAATCTGGCACAGGGATGATGCTACCGAGGTGGTGGCAATTTCACATGCAGTTGGTAACCTGGATCTATGCCTGGAGCTCTCAGCTCTGCTTTTTCTGGGAAGAAGCAGTGGTCCAAAGAACTAAAAGAAGTTTCTGAGCCAGAAGTCAGGAACAATGTCCAGATGGTGATGACAGTCTTGTTCGGGGAAAAGTCCTCAGAGTTCCATGAGGCAGTGGGAGGAAGAAAGAGTGGAAAGCAGAGAGCTGGAGCTTAAGACCCAGGACCAAACCCGGCTGTAACTCAAGATGCTCATAACCATGTGAAACTCTTGGGTTATCTGTAAAGTATTGGTTAAAATCAATTCTAAATTCCTTCTGATACCACTGGCAGGATCAAATAAGATGTTCTGAAAACACCTTATAAACTGTTATTTATAATTATTTCTCTTGAAAAATAGGCTTGGAAGCAAATTAAATATTACCAGTTATCAGGATAGATGATTAAATATATTTCCTCCTCACTGGTTTATTTGGGTTCACAAAGAAGTTTGGAAGAGTGCCAAGTAGTTAATGTGATCCTTGAAGAGGACCCTGCCCCAATTCTAAAAGGACTAGTTAACGCTGGTTTCATATAGCCACTCTCCTCCTCCACACGTAATTAGAAAGAACAGGGATTCCCCAGATAAACTGAGGGAAATATGCTAATGTTCAGAGTGGATGACAGTACTAGGGACGGCTGCATAGATATTTTTAACATGCTAATGTGTACCTGCCAGACTGAGCTCCAAGCCTCCAGGTGGGCTGGCACTGCTAAGCAGGAATGAGAAGGAACAGGGAGCTTTTCAGAGAAGCACAGATTCAGAGGCAGAGGGAGGGTAAAGAGTCTATGCAAGTACACACACAGCCAAAGGGTGCCGGGCAGGTGTTAGATGACAATTCAACTCAACAACTACGGGTTCAAGCTGCTGATCAAGGCACCTCAGGCACATGGGGACTGTGCAATGGTGAGCTGGCATTCATTCAGCACCGCCTTGGGGCTGCGCCAAGTGCTTCACAAACATTACTTCAGATAGCATTTAAACCCCCTTTCACATGGGGGATAGAGAAAACAGAACAGTAAGAAGGCTATCACTACCTTGAGAAATGTTTCAACACAGTGCTTTGGGAGCTCTTTGGAGGAAGGAATAACAGCCAATAGGGAGAGGTTAAATTTGAGAGAAAGACTGAAAAGAATGGAGACTTTCTTCTACTCCTGTCCTCCATTAGACTGTAAGGTCTATTATACTAGGAATCCTGACTACTAATATATCCCCATGTTTGGCACATAGAATATAGCCAACAATGATAATAATGATGGTAACAGCTAACATGGTTGGAGCATTGACCATGTGTTAGGCACTATTCTCAGTGTTTTGCAAATGTTACCTTATTGAATCTTCACAATTACTCTTGAGGTAGGAAATATTATCGTTCCTGTATAACTAATGAGGAAATTAAGACACAGAATGTTTTGTTAAATGATTTTCCCACAGTAACACATCTAGAAGTGACTGAGCTATGATTTTGAACCCAGATAACCTCACCTCAGAACCTGCGCTCTTGAGTACCATGCTATCGTAAGTCTCTTTTTGAATCAATAAATGAAGAGGAGATGGCATTCCTGGGGTATAGGATAGGGAACAGTATAAACAAAAGCCTTGAGGTACCATTACTGCTGGTCACCAAATATACCCGGCTTTTCATTTTCTGGGAACACAGTAGTATTTTACTCCTCTGCCTCTCTGAAATTAGTGTGGGCATGTAGATGGCTTTAGCAATGAAATGTGAGCAAAGTGATGGGTATCACTTCCAGGAAACACTGCCCAATTCACCACAGTCCCTTTCTCTGATTCAATGACCATGGAAATACCTAATAAGATACACCTTCTGTCTTTTTGGTTATCTGAGTGAATAGAATGAACAGAGCTTCCTGCCAACACATGATGGACACATATTGTGAACAAGAAATAAACTTGTGAGATTTAGGGTTGTTTATTAACAAAACATAACCTAGCCTATCCTAGCTAGTACATAAATTCATACCAGAACTGGGCTACTCATGTAACAACAACAAAATACCTTAAAATATGTGGCTGTAATTTCAGGATTTGGTAGCAGGCAGCAAGGTAATTGTTATCAGAGGCTGGAAACATTCTGATCCATGTTATGCATTGGTGAATCATTTGTTAAACTGCTGTCTACAACACTTGGAAAGTAGATCATGTAACAAATAATTTCTTAACTCTAGGAGAAGTAGTTGCAAAACACAATGTTAATAGCAAGTGTTGGGTGCTGTTGGCAGCCTTCAGCAAGGTGTTGCGCAGTTTGAAATAAACTCAGAAAAGAACTGGTTAGATTGCAAGCAGTAATGAAAGGGAATAAGGAGAGGCTAGACATTTGTGACTTGTGGGACTGGAAGAAGCAACTGATTTCAACCCAGTGGTAAAAGGTAAATCTGAGAAGGCCTTTGAGTGATGAAGACATGGTGAGAACTACCCCTTGTGACAAGGTTCAACTAAAGGATATGGCCACCCCATTGTTCAAACCTCTGAATGGAGTGAGATGATTTCAAATGAAGACACAATTAAGTAAATCTTTTTAATTAGACAAAATGATTCAGAGAAAAGCAGCTAGTAAGTTGATAAGCTGAGAGTATCTGAAATAGAGGCATGAGGGTGGGAAGGCAAACAAATAGAGCAAAAATGATCATTATATCTAGAAGGGTTCTGTGTGTGTGATGATCATTACATAGTACTTCTTGGAACCAATAGATAGGAAGTTGACTATAGTCTTGAGCAAGCTACACTACCCAAAGAAGCACAAGCCTAAATTAAAAGACACAGTAATGAGAGGAGTCCTAAAATGTCTTTTGGGCTCCAAGGAGTACACCTTCCCTGATGTGTGCTTTGGATACGGTCAAGGAAGATAAAAGAAATGGAAGACTCTCCCAGAGCAGGGAGCCAGGAGACATGGAGAACAATGAATGTGGAAGTTGGTCTCAGGGAGCAGAATTGCAGCCTAATCAGAAACATTCCCCAACCCTGGAGCCTGGACATCTTACCCAGTGGGATTAGTTCTGGACTAATGACTACTGTTATCTCCCACCTGCTTCCTTTTGAAAGGGAGTATTTATTGTGGATGTTTTGTCCTTGTTCTGCCATTCTATCTTGGGTGTGTGGGAGGCAAATAGTTTGTCTTTTTGAGTCTGCAGGTCTCCAGACGCAGAAAACCACATCTGGACCAGATGTAGATATTACAGTGTATCATTCCCTGATGTACAGACTATCACACATCACCCACAGACCATAAATTTTGAGGCTATATGGCTAAGATAGGGGCAGGACAGGGCTTTTGGGTTTTCTCCCCTTGATGGTGATGGTGGGGCATGAATATATTTTGCTTGCAAGAAAGGCAGTGAGCCAAATATTTGGTGTCCAGAAGGATAGACTTTGATTGTTATTAATGCTGCTTGTCAAATATTGTTTTGTGTATCCATGTCCTGGGCACATGGTAAGATTACCTTCTCTGCCTTCTTTGAAGGCAGACATTGCCATGTTACTAGCTTTTGCCCAAGAAAGGGGAATGGAGGCGACCTGTCCTACTTGCAAGTAGAAACATTAAGACGCTGTGCTCTTGCCCTGCCTTGGTAACTTTGGGAGCCTTTGTTGATGTAGTGTATCCACAACTTGGTCCTGGGTGACCATGGCAAGCAAAGTTCCCTACTGACCCAAGATGGAAGGGTAGCATGAGCAAGAAATAAATTTTTGCTGTTAGAAGCCTCTCTGATTTGGGGGTTGTTTTTTACTTCCAGCATAATCTAGCCTATCTTGACTAGCATGGAACTGAAGCTAGCAAAATAGATCCTAAGAACAATTAGTAGCTCCATTTGATCGAAGCCAAGAATACTTGTAAGGGAAGAGCAGGAAAGAAGATCTCAAAGGGGGATGGAGTCTTATTGAAACTCTGAATGCTCTTGAGGGCTACGTGCATAGACAAAATGGGATTCAGAGATGATTTCCCAGCAACCTCGTAGAAAGTCCATAGAAGGGGCTGCTGCAGAGAGAGAATAGTGGCAACAAGGCAGATTGGTCCACTGCAGTCATTCAAGAGAGATGACTGAAGCCCCAAAGCTTGAAGATGTGAGAGGCTAGCCACAATGTTTCAAGACTCAATTTAGGAGAATGGTAATTCAGGTGACAGAAATGGAAGGGTCAGGAAGAAAAGGGATGCACTTAGGGAGTAGTGAACTGAGTGCCTTGAAATCTCATCTTCGTGCATGCTTAGCTTAAAAATATAGGATCAGTGTACACGATAAGAAGATGGTGCTGGTCTCACGCTGAAGTCTCAGACTCCACAGGCCGGAAAAATCTCATACAGATATTTTGTCCATTCCACCCAAGTCTCCAAGCAGAATTATCAACAGTCTCAAGGAAATATAGTTCAGATTGTTTTAAAAGATGCCTGGAAGTGTCTCTCAAAATCCCCAAATTAATTTATCCAATAATTAATAACTTTGCTGTTAGAAGTTCCTCCTTGCAGCTCAGCTAAATTCTTTGGGCTGCAGTTTTGATCTCATTTCGTACTGTTTTCTACATAGGAATGTCGATGGTTTTGCTATTCCACACGCATCCTCTGTAAAGGTACCATTTATTTAGTACTTACACCCAGCCTGCTTCCAAAAAGGATTAGAGGCAGCTCCTTATACGTCTGCTTAGACTTCCTTTTAAAGTAGCTTTTTTCATTCCGGCATAGTGTGCTGCCATCTGAGGTGCCTGAGGACGATTTCCTTAATGATATAAAATGAAAGCAAAGCTAATAACTGGAACTATGCTGACAAACTAGTAACCTGTAATAATAATAAAAAAAAAAGCCTTGCCCATGCCAGGTAAAGTGGATTTTTCTGACCAGAAAAAAATTCTGAACAAAATGATCAATTTTAATACCACAAGCCTCTGAGTTTTAGTTTCTTTCCTCTCTATAGTGCCTGCTTTTGCCATTTTTAGATTCAAGTATATCTAAATACTATAATAAATAAATAAATAAATAAATACTTACTCCTGCTTGACCCTAACCAGATTTTAGTAAAGCATTTAATAAATTTATTGAAACCAAGGTATAAATGACTCCTACAGTACTTCAATATTAAAGGTATTGAATAAATGTTTGTTACATGAATGAATGAGGGAGTGATTACGTGAATACAATTTCTGATTGCAGTTAGGGTGTTCTCTTTTACCTGGTTGTCTGCACTTTAATAGGGAACATCAATATTACATTGAGGGAATGGTAGCTAGCAGACAGGCAAAGTAAAGGAATTTTAAGGCTCTTTGCGAACAGCAGTCTTCCTGGCAGGACGGTGGGTAACATTTTTGATCAATACTACCTAAAGGGAGTGGCAAATCTTCATTTCCAGAACCCTCTTCTGGGGTCTTCCCCTGCTCATATCCTCTACTGTCTTTAGGGCTTTGTTTACACAGCCATGTACAGCCAGGTCACGTGAAGAATGCCGATTATACACTGTACAGCCACAGAACAGGTCCAGGTACTGGATTTGCTATTAGCGCAGTCCTGACATTGCTGGACGCAGGCCATCTCTTTTCCCTCTGACCCCCGTCAGCCAATGCCTCCTTTATGCCTGATCCTTTGGTCATTTTGTCCTTCCTCCCTTCACCACAGGCAATCCTGAGTCAAGGTCCTTCCGATTTCGGCTGCAAGTCTGCCTGCTTACACTTCTGGTCAGAACGGACTTCACTGCAGCCTCTGACATCCCCCTCAAATCTACTGTGTTCTCAGAATGAATGTTTTTGAATGTCTCTTTTTCCTCAGCACTGCTTCTCAGCTGTCCATACCCAGTTGATCTTCCTTTTTCTTCCATTTTGAACATTCTTTTACCCAGCTCATCTCTGCAGGCTTGGTAAGTCTGGCATTCTACCCAGCTTTTTGTTCTTTCTGCTTTTAACACCTGGGCTCAAATCTTAGCTCTGACAGTTAGTTGACATGTAACCTTGGACAAGCTATTTAACCTCCCTAAGACATAGATTCCTCATTTGTAAAGTGGGGAAAATCTCATGTATAGAGTTGTGGTGATTAAATGAAAAAAAAAAAAAAAAAGGAATATAAAGCCCTTTGCACTCAGTCAGGCACTTAGAACCTCATTAAAACTTAAATCTCGCTCCTATGTTTTAAACTCTCTTTCTTTCTAAAAAGCATCTGAAATTCCTTTCATTCTTTCACCTCCCTCAAAGATGCACAAGTAATTTTTCCTCTCTGAGGTCATGATCATTGTAGGGACAGCCCAGTCTCCACAGGTTTCCTTCCAAACCAGGCTTTTCTAAAGAGCAATTACATAGCAAGAGACCAGGACATGGTACAGACTACAATACTCACAGGTGCCCATCTCCTTTAGAGCAGAGTATTCAGACCGCAAAGAGGGACCAATTTTTTAAGCGGGGTGTGGTGATGCAGGCTGAATATAATAGACGATTTCTTATACAAGCTTTTTTTTGTTTTGTTTTTTAACCAGGCTTATTTCTAGCAGGGAGTTGAAAGGTATGTTGGTAATTTGGCTAGGAGCAAGTGAATGAGTTCCCCTCTTTTAAACTTTTTCCATTTCTTATTTTGGAAGTGGGGGAAAGTTGGGAGGATACAGGATAACAGAAGAAAGTGTTATCGTCAAGGACAGGTAGGAAACTATCCTGAGTTTATCACTGAGGAGGTAAATTCACAATTTTGTATTGTCAGGTTGTTATTCTGTTCTCTGTCCCATTGAAAGGAGGATTTGTGTTATATGTTACAATTACACTGAGGAACAGGTAGGAGAGAAATAGCAAAGGTTTTGCAGAAAGCAGACAACAAAGGAAAACAGAGACATTTCATACCATTTAGGACAAAGATGGGATGGTATATATTATGCTATGTTCTTAAATATGGTTCACATCCTTAGGAAACAAGATCGCAATGCTCCCATCTTCATATCCTCCCCCTCCTTTTTCTGGGAGGGGAAGGAACATGAGGAACTGTAGGTGGGTAGGAGGGGCGTGTGGAATATGAGGAACCGGCAGAGGACACAGTGTGTCTAGAGAGAAAAAGGGGAGAAAGAAACCTATACAAAGATAACCAAAAAACAGAGACTCCAACAGGAGGCTACAGTTTTGGGTTCCTGATGTAAAACTGGTTCATTTAAAATTTCCAGAATTAAAGTTGAAGGAGAACACCCTATCTATCTCTTCTCAAATCATTTTGTTTACGGCTACGATGTCCTTTTGTCTCTAAATGGTGAACTGGTGGCTAGAGCAGTGTGTTGAGAGGAGTTCCCAGCCTCAGTGGGAAGGGTGCTGGAATCCATTAAAGCTGGGATCGGCTAATGCTGTCTGCCACAAGGTGCGGGTGCGGGGGTTGGAGGGGTGGTGGGGCAGTTGTGATGGGAGTCATCTACTGGTGTCATCCTTGCTAACATCCCAAGCCTCTCATTTAATTGTGGGGTGGGTAGGAGGGAGAGGTTCAGAGACATTAATCCAGTTGCCAAAAGCCACATAGCTATTTAGTATTTCACCAATTTATTTAAAAAAAAAAAAGTTTCAGCATTAGAGAAAGAATGAAGATTAACAGAATTAACTAGCCTGAAGATGAAAAACTATTTTTCTCCAAGGCATTTAGGACTGAAAATAAACCTTCCTGAAGCCTCTTGTTAGATACTTCATCAAAATTGCCAGGAGCTCTGCTTGGTCCTCTCCAGAGCCAAACAGGCACAGAAGACTGGGGCCCTTCTCGCCAATTTCAGGGGAGATGAGAAATCTGTAATGTTAGAGGCTCGTTCTTCCAGGAGAAGATTTTTCTTAGTCCTTGGATGAAGGGATAAATAAGTATGAAGAAATTTTAAAGCATTATTTGTTTAGGCATTTGAATTAATGGACATTTGAATTTAATTTTAGAATCTTTTAAATGACAGTTCACTTCATGTTATTTTTAAAAAGTTCTTTTTATAGTATATTGAAAAAAAAAGTCCAAGATGGGATTTGGACAGGGTTTTAACTAATCATGGTAGCAGGCAAGAGTATCAGTTCCAGAATAAATAGCATTTTGTAGCCAATCCAAGTAAAAGGCTTAAGTGCTTCATCAGAGCCAAGCTGTGATGACATGCTTTGAGGGAATTCTAGCCCCCAAACCTCTCCCCTCCTTGCCTGAGAATTTACTATTAAACATTCAGAAGTTATTTTTGAAAATACTAACATTCTCAGGTGATATACCATTTCGAGTTCATTGTTAGTCAATAGCAAAGGAAGAAGGAAGAGCTAGAGTGGTGAGGTGAAGGGATTGGTTAATAGTTGTGGAAGAAGAGAAAGAAATGAGAGAAATATTGGTCCTCAGAGAGTAGCTACAGGAGTTTTGCAGCCCAAAGATGGAGTTTACTCTCTCAAGATTCCTCCTGACTCCAGGATGTTCAACCGATCTTAGGCCTTATACATCAGAAGACACAATCACGGACATTAAGAAGCTGATGAAAACCAGCCTCAGAAATAAACCCTCCAGATGCCTTTGGAAAATAGAAAAGGGAAAAGAAAAACAATGTAGGAAAGTGTAGGAGTACCTTCTCTCCAATATTTCTGAGAGAAAATGGGAGTTGAAAACCTCAAACAAAATGTCGCCCCAATCTCACTTGGCTAATTTTAGTTATCTTAGTTCATGGCTATGATTCATCCTTAAACCTGTGAATTGCTGAGGAGGAAGGAGGAAAAAAAATTGACTTAAATGTCAAAGAAGTAGGAACAAAAATACAGTTTTCTTTTTTGGGGAACTAGAATTCCAGGATATGGGGATCTTTTTTCTCATGAGAGACAGAGTGCTTCAATCTTCTAGAAAAATACTGATCTCCAGTCAAAACATCATCAAGGAATAAAAGACTGCATTGATTATGAGTCGTGTCATATATGAATTTTTGCCTCCATAGTATATTTCCCTTTTCTCTTTGTGTACCTCTTTAAATACCATTAAACTAGTAATCACTAATAATCCTATGTCGTAGAGGAGGATGGAAGCTTCATGTAGACTGTAATGAGAAATGGAAGTCCTAAAGCAGGGGAGGGAGAAATGAATGGAGACAAAGCGAACTATGAGAAATAAGTCTGGGGAATGGGATGGTAGCACAGAGAGGAAAGGCGTGTTTGAACAATGGTCAGATGTTGTCTTGCCTGCTAAAAAATAGAGGGCAATGGAGATGGTTTGGTGAAATTCCATCCTGAGTAAAGACAATGTTTTTCAATTTACTAGGGGTCTCCTAGTAAATAGACTACCACTTTGAATTTCCATACATTTGGGGGAAGAAAATAGCAGTAGTCACTAACTCAACTCAACTCATCTCAATGACTGATTTTACTGTCTGACGTAAACCTCTCTACCATCAGCTTAGCCACTTTCTGCGCATTTGCCTCTTTCTGCTCTTAAAACTTCTGAGCAGTCACAGAAATAGATGATGGTTGTAAAAATAGGGTCCAGGGCATTAAGGGAAGATAGTATTTTATAGAAGGCAAATGAAAGAGTTCCCATGACTTCAGAGCAGATTTCTCACAGTCTTGAAGCTATGACAACAGCAGCCCAAAGGCACAACTGTGAATGTAGATTTCTGCACTCACCCTGTCCTCAGCCTCCTCAGACACTCTCCTCGTCTCCTTAGGGCTCTTCATTTCTGTTCTCATCCCCGAGGATGTGAGCAGCAGCAATCTCTCTATCTCATCATCCAAGACCCAAAGCGTCATTCAGCTGATGTACAATTGCATTCTGACGGATAAACTAACAGGATACTAAGGAGGTGAGAGGGGCTCTGCATGTTGCAGAATCATACCACTTGGTTTACTATGAGAAAAATTATATCTTGAAGGTTCAAGTGACTTTCTTGCCCAAAGCATTCCCTCTTTTGCATCTCTTGGAAGATATCAATTAATGCCATGACTACCTACTATTGTCTTTAGTAGAGAGATATTTTAAAATCCACAGAAGATAGCTGCCAAAAGGGTCCTTGGCCACCCTCATTTCATACCACCTTGGCTCTTTATTACATATCCAGTTATTACATTGCCTTTGTGACACATCCAGTTCTTTTCAGACTAGGTATATTTAATTTTCTGAGCCTCTGTGAGGTGTGCTGAAGTGCAATGAAGACCTATTTCTATTTTTCATTTCCATGATCAACTTTTACCTTGTTTTGTGTCCCCCACATAGATATGTTGAAGTCCTAACTTCAGTACCTGTGAGCATGACCTTATTTGCAAATAGTGTCCTTGCAGATTTAATTAAGCTAAGATGAGGCCACTAGGGAGGGTCCTAATCCAGTATGACTGGGGTCCTAAGAAGAGAACCATGTGAAGACAGAGACAGGAGAAGGCCGTGTCCTTTGTCAACAAAGGCAAAGATGGAAGTGCTGCAGCTGCAAGCAAGGCATGCCGAGGATTGCAGGCCACACCAGAAGCCAGGATATTCTCTACAGGTTTCAGAAGGAGCACGACCATGCCAACCCCTTGATTTCAGATTTCTAGCTTCCAGAATTGTGAGAGAATAAATTTCTGTTGTTTCAAGCCGCCCAGTTCATGACATTTCGTCGTGGTGGCACTAGGAAACGAATACATGCCATTAAAGGCAAACAGGAAGGACAACTGGAAGCCGAAAGAGAGCAAGAAGAGCTTTTTATCTTGGGTTGGGTTACTAATGTCATTGGTATTAATCTTTTTTTGGAAATGATCCAGAATGGTTCCACATGACCCTTTGAAAAAAAAAATTCATGAGGGGACTCTCCCTGTCTGCTTCTTTAAAATATAATGTACTTTGTTATTCAAATGAATCCCCAGCATAGACTAGTCAGCTGCTTTTGCAGTGTTGTAGGCTAACAATCTAGTTTGTTTTTCTTGACCTGACTGCTTTGGTCTTTTTTGGTTTATATTTTATTTATATTTGTTAATATTTGTTAATATTTTATTTTGTAATGTGATATAAATGCATGAATAGTAATATATATTTCCTCAAAATATAGAATCAAAGGCACTTAAAATCACGAATTATCCATAATATAGTTTTCAGGTCCAAATGATGATAACATGATGATACGTTCCAAGGCTCTGATTTACCCTCTATAAAGAATGTTAAAAATTAAATCGGGCCTTGCTTAAAATAATCAATTTCAGTAGTTTCTTTTGTGATGCTGTTCTGTGTTTAGGAACAGCATAAATGAAGGTAAACACTACTCATAACCATAGTTTTCAAAATAAAAAACCATTTTTGAGGTCTTACAAATTATAATATGTATTGAGTGTCTAAATTTAAAAACATATCAAGAATCTTCACATAGCACCCTTTTTTTTTCTTTTCAGGAAGATTAGACCTGAGCTAATATCTGCTGCCAATCCTCCTTATTTTGCTGAGGAAGATAAGCCCTGAGCTAACATCCATGCCCATCTTCCTCTACTGTATATGTGGGATGCCTGCCACAGCATGGCTTAATGAGCGGTGCATAGGCCCGCACCTGGGATCCAAACTGGGGAACCCTGGGCTGCCAAAGCACAGCATACGAACTTAACTGTGACACCACCAGGCTGGCCCAGCACCCGATTTTTAAGCATAGTCACATTCTACAAACTTCTCCAAGATAATCTGTTCTATTGTGTTACTTGATTATCTGAAAAGTTCAAGGGTCTTTTAAGGAAGAGTTGCCCTGCAGATTTAGAGCTTGAACAAATGTCCAAGTGTTGGGACATATAGATCTTCTCATTGACCAGAAATCTTAATTCTTTTCAGAAGCCATTCTAGATTGTTTCAAACTCTTCTTCTTGTGGGTTGGGGTTCAGTTTACGATCTATGCAGAGTACACTTGGATGCCCATGTCTTTGAAGGCACTGGGATACGCAAGTCAGACTCGAAGTAAAACTCAATAGACCATCCCATGCATCACACTGCTCCATCTGTAGGATGTTTTCTGTCCCACTTACACTGGGAATCACACACTCTGATCCTAGGTGAGATACAAGGAGCTGGATTACCAGAATTATAGTGTTGGAAACACTTACTTGAGTGTGGTGAGTTCTGTAAGGGATGGTTGAGTAGCCTTGAGATAGCTTTCTCTTCGTGCAGCAACTTTGGGAGAAGGCTTGGGACTTGTGTCTGAGTCCCCACTGTCTTCATCTCCCATGGCCTTGATATAGCTGCCACTCCGCATTCTTCGGCATGGAATTTCATCATCTTTACCTCGAGGGGTATAGCCTGTCCATTCATCTTGGGGAACCTATTCAGATATAAAACATAATTCATTTTTTAAATAAAAATCCTACATTTTTCTTTTCTTTTCTTTTTTTTTGGTATGACCCTGGATATGGTAATACAGATAATTATCTAAAACTATAGACACTAACTTTTCAACAATAGTGTTTTACTATAATCAGTTTAAAAATATTTTAAATACATGCAAATTCATGCCTTAATCTTTAAAGATGTTATTTTTCCTTTTTCTCCAAAAACTCCCCGGTACATAGTTGTGTATTTCTAGTTGTGGGTCCTTCTAGTTGTGGCATGTGGGATGCCACAGAAGCGGAGTGCACGAACTTAAGCACTCAGCCATGGGGCCGGCCCCCATGCCTTAATCTTTAAAATAACCTGTATGTTAGGAAAAATTAAAACCATTGGCTCTGATTGACTTATACGTCTCAGTTTTCTCAGGCTGAATTGAGTCAGGCATAAAAATGTCATTGGAAAGGAGACCAGTTTTATTTGAGCTTTTCAATTATTTGTTTTCAATTGTCATTTAAAATCCAAGAATGTTTCTACTTGATCTACACTTTTCCTGAACCTTCCATCTCTGCCATCTCATATCCAATCTCCTTCCTAAACCAGTAGTCTATACCAGCTGCATTCACTTCCCAATCACCTATTCTTTCTGAATCCTTCTTAATTTGGATTCAGCCTCTGTAGATCTGCTTATAGCACTCTTTAAAGGTTTCCAATGGTCTAGGTTTCTCATGAAATCCAGTGGCATTTTCTTAATTTTAATTTGTCTTGGCCTACACACACATACACACCACCTCTTAAGAGTTTCTCCCTTTTGGCTTTCTGGGTACTCTACTTACCTAGTAATAACCAGTACTTATCTGAATCGGTCTTCTCCTCTTGCTTTGCTGGATCCTCCTCTATGTCCCTAATTGTGGTACCACACAAGATAACGTTCTCAGTACATCGCTCTTTTTTCCTTTCTACAGTCATTTCCTTTGAGTTCAGCAGGGCACTACTCTAGGTGTTATGGGGCTTCTTTGACTTTCTCTTCAGTTCCTCTTAGATATTCCACTTCAACATGGACTCAACCTGGGGTCTCATTCCTCCTCCATTTGGTAAAAGAAATGCATCATGACCACTCTTTTTATCCACTAAGAAGTAACAAACAGTCTACGGTGCACAGAAAGGTGCACAGGGCTTAACTAAAAGAGATAAAAAAGGGGAAGACTGGTTCTTGCCCTCAATATGCTTATAACAGAGATGAGAAGACAAAACATGAATACATTTGGCGATAGTTCCAAATCAACATGTTAGAAAGTTTTAGATGTGGTGCCGTAAATGGAATGTGCACTAACGAGACACAAGAAACAGGAGGTATGAGTAATGGTGATGGGGAAGGATCATTCAGGCAGGGCTCCCTGGGACGGGCCAGGTTTGTAATGAGAAGGTAAAAAGGTATTTAATATCTTCATGCTATTTACTGATTAGCCATTAAAAAATACAACGTTTCATTATTAACATTGGACTATGTAAGCAATTTACTTATAGGATCTTATTTCATCAACACAACAACTCCATGCATTTTTTCTGTATTTCTCAGGCAGGACAGAGAGCTTAAGAAATTTGCCAAAGAACGCATAGCTAGTAAAACAACACATAGCACTGGGAGTTAAAGCATTTTGGTTTAACTCCAAAGATTGGAATTTACTAAACTAAGTTTTATAATTAATAATATATGAATTTTAAATCTAAAGTGTTAAGAAAATTGTCCACAATGACACATACACAAATAAGACATAGATTTCCACACATTATAGGTTCTCTGAAGTGAGAATAGCTATTCCACAAAAAACAGCACTATTGTTTCCTCTTTAAATTATGAATTTATCTATATAATTTGAAAGCTTCTATCTAGAAACATTCGACCAAAGAGATGCTGCCATTCATGGACCTGAAAACAGCAGTTTGTAGGTGGAAATTTTGAAAAGTACTAATAAAGTTTGATTAAGCTTCACTGTGCAGCTTATTTATTTTATTGAACAAATTCTTAAATCGTGCTTCCTATGTGCGGGCACTGTTCTAAATGTTGTATAAATGTTAACTCATTTGATCCACATGGTTGAGGGGTAGTTTTATTATCCCCATTTTAAAAATGAGGAAACCGAGGTTGTGTAACTCGCCCAAAGTCCCAGCTATGAAGGGCAGAATTCCCACCTGGCAGCTCCTGGGGCTTTGCTGTTGACCACTATCTGATGCTGTCTCTCTTTCTAGACTATGATCTGTGGCACCTACAGAACTGAGCAATTATAGTCCCATGACACCTTCGTAATCCATCACATCTGATCGGTTTGCCATTTATTAATTATGGTAGTAACAATGTAGAATTTTTACTTTTGTAGCTAAAAAGCATCAAAATCACCATAGCAACAAGAGAGATTTTTTTAGGGAAATTATAAATGTTGAGAACAGCGTTGTTTTCCTTCAATTGGCAGGTGACTCACTGCAATCATATGATCATGTTCAGGACCTTATTATTGGCTTAGCAATCACATTTTATAAATTAAGTTGGTACAGCTGAGGGTCATAGATGACGCATATAACACTTGCTACTTCTCAGGACTGATGCACAGTTCATAAGCATTGCTCTCTGGAACATGTCAGAGACTAATGACAAACTTATGAGCTCAAATCGCTTATGAAACAAAATATGCCAAATTTCTGGTTAGGTGTTTTTTTCACAGTTACTTTATGGTAGAAACTTGGGCTTGTGCTAGAAAAAGGCTGCAACTGTTGCTAAGGGAACCAGCTGGGAAGTATATAACTTGTATACATTTCAATTAAACATGTTTTTCAAATGATAGCAGCTAAGATGTTTACAGAAGTGACCTACATTGGAATAGAATTTAAAAATTAATACATTTTTCATACACCTAAAGGCAGCCTACAACAAGATTACATATAAAATAATACTGAAATCAGTTCTTGGAAAAATGTAAAGAAACAGAAAATCAAGACCTTGGAGAAGAAAAATATTATTGCTGAACTCTAAGGGCCAGCAAAGTTGCTATCATTGAGCCACAATTTCTATTCTGAGTTTCTTAAACTCTAAAGCAAAAGGGGAGACAGTGGTTGGGTACATAGTTTTCAAAGAAAGCATATGAGTTTGTACGGACGCACAGCATGAAACGTTACTCCCATTTGATTGGAAAGTAGGAGCATCATGTGGCTGCAGCTACTATTGTGATCTAGTCAAAGGGTGCTGTGTCTTTCTGCAACAGTTGCACAGACAGAAAAGATGTAGAGAAATCCAAAGGAAAAATGAACCTTGCGGCTGCCTGAGAAGGCCTTCACTACTAGTGGTCCTGGCAGTTTAAGGGAATGGAAGTCTTGACAAAGGAAACGAAGCTGGAGCAGATAGAAGAGCAGCTCTGGCACTTGCTGATGACAGGCTAGCCAGATGTCCTGCTTGCCTGCACCAGCTTTGGGGTGGTTGGATCTCCAAAATGTTAAAGAAACAATAATAAAATCAATCTAAAAAAAGTTAGGGTTGGGGCAGGCCTGGCCGTGTAGCGGTTAAGTTCACGTGCTCTGCTTTGGCGGCCCTGGTTCACCAGTTTGGATCCCAGGCGCAGACCTACGCACTGCTTATCAAGCCATGCTGTGGCAGACATCCCACATATAAAGTAGAGGAAGACAGGCACGGATGTTAGCTCAGGGCCAATCTTCCTCAGCAAAAAGAGGAGGATTGGCAGTGGTTGTTAGCTCAGGGCTAATCTTCCTCAAAAAAAAAAATTTAGGTTTAACAATAGTTATGGGTTGGAGAAAAAGATTATTTGCTTTTTAAGCATTTTGTTTATGTTCAAGCCTTAAAGCTCTAATGGAGAGCTTTATTTCTGATAAGACAAAATAAGGATTAGTGCACACTCTTCTATTTCAGGTATAGCCAGTTTAAAACTTAAACCACATGTCATTGTTCAGAAGTAAAGAAGACCTACCTCTGACCGAGGAATGACCATAACCAAGTGCTATCATCTTCTAGTTACAGGATGAGGATGTTTTCTTAATTGAAATAGTGACACAGGCGCTGAATGACAGGCCTATTCTACAGATGGCTATGGTCTATTCAGTCACAGAACAAGAGAAAATTAAACACCACGTAATGGGGCATGCTTACATTTTCTATTGTCCCCTCCCACCTTCCTCCTTGGCTCCCTCCCTTTCTTCACTTCTGTAGGTATTTTTTTTCTTGTTTACTTTTCAGCCATGGTCTCGGTGCTGGGAACAGTACAAACATCGATCCCATTCTATGGAGCGTACATTCTAGAAGGATAGCAGGAAGAAATGGGTAACAGACAAGCACATCCATAAATGAACAAGATGATTCCAGGAATCACAAAAGCCATTAGGAAGATAAGACAGGGTAATGTGACAAAGTGGCTAGGGCGAGGAGGGGGAGGTGAGTGCTGCTTTGACTTGTTCCTCAGAGAAGCCACCAGGAAGAGGTAATATCACAGAGGAGATCTGGTGACCAAAGGAACTAGCCTTGAGGAGAGTAGGGGAAGAGCTTCCAGGCAGAAGGATCAGCCAGTGTGAAGTCTCTAGAATAAGAGTAAGCTTGGGGTAATCAAAGCCTAGGAACAAACATGGCAGCGTGGCTGGAAAGTACTGAGCAAGAGGGAAGTGATGTGAGGAGAGGCCGGGGGGCAGGGCCAGGTCACAAAGGGTCTTGTGAGCTCATCTCAGATCTTCCTTCAAGGCTGAACTTGGCTATCCCAAAGCTCCCTCCAGCTGCTCCAGCCTAAATTGATCTCCTTTATGAAATTTATAGCATGTGTCCTCTACATAAGGGGTCGACAAACTACAGCTCACAGACAAAATCCAGCCTGCCATCTGTATTTGTAAATCAAGTTTTATTGGCACCCAGTCACGTCCATTCATTAAGTGTTATGACTATGGCTGGTTTCCAGTTACAAAGAGTTGTATAGTTGTAATGGAGATTATGTGGCCCCAAACCTGATCCACATGTTCCTTCTGAGTACTTAACTTGCATAACCATACAAGGGCATTTATATACACTGCTTGTTTTGTGTCTTTGTGTCGTCTTTCCAATTTCTTCCGTAAGCTCACTGAGATTAGGGAAGCAGCACTGCCGAAGGGATAGAGGTGCGGGCTCTGCAACCAGACCGCCCAGGTTTGGGTTCCTGCTGGATCAGTAACTAGGTACATTCTTGGGCAAGTTAATTAACTTCCCTGGGCCTCAGTTTCCTTGTCCGTTTCCTACCCCACATAGTTACGTGTGGATTAAATGAGGTAATGCCCACAAACGCACAGGAAGTGCTCAGTAGAGGTCTGTTTTACGGGAGTTCTGCACTACTCTCAGCACTGGGCGTGTTAAAAGCACACGGATGCTTCCTTATGGTGGATGACACTGGCTTCCCAAGGAGACTTTGATGCCTGCTTTCAGTTTCCTTTGGTGATGGGGGGCAGAAATAATTGAAATACATTAAGCAGAAATGTAAACTCCTAATATACTGCCTATTCCCATCATTTTTAAGCGAGGGTTCTGCGTTAGGAAGTACTCCGCAGCTCTCTGTCTTGGGGACTCTGTTCTGCAGGACTGAGAGGGCTGCCTGCTTTCTTGGACCACACGGAGCTTGCCTGGCTTCCCACTGATCCAATCTCAAATGCCTTCGTTTGGTTCACAAAGCAGAAATCTTGGGGAAAAAGAAACTTCTGTTGGGACTATTTTTGTATTTGGAGAAGATTTTTTTTAGAAAACTTGACCCTGCACCTATGCATTCCAGATGTATGAGGCCTGCCAAGGCCAGCAGCTGGGCGTCAGGGGGGCTTTGGGCTGCATGAAGGTTCTGCTCTGTCCAGCTCTTCTTACAGAGATGAGGGGGGAGGCTGGAAAAGGGGGGCCAATTTCTTATTGTTTATCTCGCTATTTCTAGGGCCTAGTACAGTGCCAGAAACATAATATATTTCTGGGTAAATGTGATGCTGAATGAATGAATGAATTCTAACACCAGCTTGCTTTCCCTCACTGCGTGTGACCTTAGATAAGTCACTTCACCTCCTTGATTCAGTTCTTCCATCTGTAAAATGGGGATGATAATAGATATATAATGAATAGGGATAATGTGTGTGAATATAGTTTGTGAACTTGAAAGCACCATAAAAATCTGAGACTAAAGGTTAAAAATCTCTCTCTTCATGGCTACTTTTTAAGTATGGCAAGCCATAAATATCTTGGGGATTAGAAAGCAGTGGCATTTTAGCTGACATCCTTCTAGTCATTAAAGTAATATCCTAGAATAAGAATATAAATGCAAATGGAATATATATGTAACTATATGTAAAAATATAAAAATTTCACATCTGTATTTATATCTACATTTATATCTATATCTATATCTCTTTTATAATAAGAAATTGGCTCTCCTAAATTGGCCCACAGGCACAAAAATGTATTTATCTCTCATCTAGGATCTTTGAAAGTGGGCTATCTTCTGGTGCTCCCAATTTCTTTTTCCCCTAAAGGGAAAACATGAAAGGTCCCCAAACTTAATTCAAAGAGGATGATATTAGTCCTGGCAGATGTGTGAGCTAAAGCTACAATGAGCTAGGGGTCCTTTAAAAATCTTTCCCATAGGGAACCTTTAAAGATGATATGATTCAAGGTAATATCTTCTCTTCCGAAGGACTAAAACAGTTTGCTGATGTTTTGGGGCCCTATCCCCACTTGGTTAATACAGTTTCCATTTTGAGTAGACAAAGTGTTCTTAGTTTCCCCTCCTTCAGCTTTCCTGTAAGAGCCAAATATCACATTTTACTGAATCTAAGATACCAATGCAAACTCAATATTTTTTGTACCACTAAGAAATAAATGAACATCACCAATGAAACTCTGCCACTCCACAGATTATATGATACATTCCAATATCAAAGATGCTAAAATGTGGAAAATACAGGTCTTAGACTCCAACACCCTTTTAAAGAAAATATGCAAAAATAATAAGAAGAAATGGATATATTCTGGGATAGTAATTATAGAATTTAATGTTCATATTTCTTAGTGACGAAATTAACAATCACAATTAGCATTTATCTATGCCATGCTTTTGCAAAAAACATAAATTCACATGTCATGATCCTTACAACTACTTTGTAGGATAAGAAGAGTATTATAATGTCAACCTGTCAAATAAAGAAACTGAGGTCCAGAGAGGTTAGTATGAGTTCTGGATGACACTGTACCCAAGCTGGGGTCTGCCATTCGCATTCCAGATTTTTTTTTCCCCTCCATATTCAGATCTTGGCTGTCTTGTAACAACTGTTATTTTATGATCATCTAAAGAACAGATATTTCAGATAAGATAACTTCTTAAGAGTTTCAAAGTCTGTCTGGAATAAAAAACTTAATAAAACAAAGATTACATGCCTTGAAACAAAAGTTATAAGAAATACTATTTCAGACATGGGAAGGCTTACTTTTAAAAGGCTCTTTCAAAGCACATGTGGTTTGCGTCCCCACTTTGGGCTGCAGTCATAAAGTGTAATTCACTGTAGACAGAGTCAGACATTCTGTACCAGTGATGGTCTGAGGGAGGATGGCTGGGTGATGAAGCCATGTGTGAGTGACTGCTTGACAGTGGATTATTTCAAGATGGCAAGTTGGATGGTGAGGGTTGGAATAATGAAAATGTGTGAGATTTTGGGAAATCTGAGAGCCACAAAAGGAATGAAGACACTTAGAAAGCCGGGACAGCTGAAATGGAGCATATGTCCTGAAATATACCAGGGGAGGCCAGTGCAATTCTGTGAGCAGTACTGGGCTGCAGAGATTTGGGAGGAAAACTGATGAACCTAAGGCTGAGGTTTGATTTAAAGCAAAGTTCTATTTCATCAGGAACCAAAAAACTAGGAGAAATAACTTAGGCATTTGATTGATTAGGTAGAAGCAAAGGCGATATAGCAAGGAAGAGCAGTGATTAAAATGGTAGGTATCAATACTAGGTTTATATCTCCAAGGCCACCCATCAGCAGCTGTTGATTTCTTCAACAACTGGGTATTTCAATTAAAGCAACCAGGTAAATAAGGGCGCTTGGTTATGGCTGAGGGTGTCAACCTACTTGGCCTTTCCTAGCGAGGAAGGGTAAATATGAGGAGGAACACTGTATTTATGAAAGGAGAGCTAGGGATCTGACTTCACAGAGTAATCTGACATTGATGGAATAATATCAAAGGACTGGAAGTGATACCTATGTTACTCTATTTTAATTCTTCCAGCAGTCCTGTGAAATAGGCATTACTGTTTCCGTTTTACTACTGCCAAACTGAGACTCAAAAGCTTAAATGACTTGCCCAAGGTCATAACAAGTAGGAGTCTGCATTTGTCTAACACCAACGCTTTTAACAACATCACCCCACCTCTGATGAATGTATGTCGATTGAGTGCATGAACAAATAAACTAAGGGGAAAAAAAGAGGAACACATACTCCCACTCGACTAATGTTTTTTAATAAAATGCAACTATCGAAATAGATATAAGTATTATCTTGTCACTAATTTGCTAGCACAGATAAAGAGGGTTTAAAATAATAAATACTTAAAATAATTAGGAAGTAAAATAGTGTTTGCTGTCTCACGGTTTCGTGGCACCGTACCTACTGGTGTTATGAGACACTGCTTAAACACAAATGCACAGTTGTGGGGAATCAGAAAACTTGCAGGACAGACACACCTTGCAAGAGTGGCTTTGCGGGTCTCTAAGCACTCTAGTGGTTTTTGGCATTTGTAAGGAGGCTTCACCCTGGATTTCAAGTTCCCGCCTACCAGTTTTTACAGAAATGGCTGTAGTGTGTTGGCCTTCTAAGCACTTTTAGTGAGCTCTCAGATTCCCTACTCACTCGGCTCCTTTGCATCTTCTTTGCAGCTGGGAGAACTGCCTTTCTGCTCCACACAGCTTTCAACTTGACAAATGCGACTTGGCATAAATGTCCCTGTAGCCTTTTTAGCTTGCTCTTCTCATAGCAAAAGCAGAAAAAAAGAGCAAGAATAGGAAAATTACAATTACGCGATGTGCAGATCCCATGGTCTGATTGGTGTTTTCCAATCAGATTTGCCTGGCAACCGCCCTTTCTAACTCCCCTTGAAGCCCGAAGCTGGTGTAAAACTTAATTCGCTTCAGATTGCTTTAAAATTACCTTTTAAGGACAAGAATAAATACCTACTTCGTTTTAAATAGGCCGTATACCCTTTGCCACATCTCCCTCCAAATAATGTTTTTAAACACTCTTGAATAGAACTTTGTCAACAGTGCTATACAATGGGCATTTGCTCACTGTGACCCTATGGAATTATTCTCACCCACGAACATGTGTAAGTATCTACACGGTACCCAGCACCATAGCAGGTGCCGGGTAAATAGATACTCTGAAAGCATTTTACAAAATATGGTCTCTGGTCTCAAAGGGGTTTACACATTTTAAGTGGAACAAGCAAATCTGGGGATGGATGAAGGAAAAGAGTAAAAACAGCTTTAAAGCAAGTCAAGCTGAGTTGAGTATTAAACCTCAGTACCTCTGAATTACCTGCTGGGTTTGTCGTTTGTTCTCATAAATACTCTCCCTAGTGGTAAAACTGTTCCTTAGGAGTTGAATGTGTGTGAAGCACACGGATGTCATTGGGAAATGGCACTGCAGGAGAAATGCAGAGGGGCAAGAGCTGCGATCCTCCACGCAGGGGAGGGATCCACGGGCCTTGGAGGGCTGCCTGAAGATGTTATGGAGGTGACGGCTGACACCAAAGGGGGCACCATCCATTAGGAAGAAGCCCTTGTGACACCACATCAAGAAACAGTAACTAAGACACTACACTCCAGTATGATGTGGGGACAGAGGAGGAAAATGAATTTTATTCATTGTCCGCTCTGTATTTTGACTGTAGTGGACATTTGTGGGTTTTGCTACCCTCATTCTACTTCTGGTTCCTGTAGTCACATCCTCGTGATTTTGCTTTGGGGAACCTTCCTCCCCCAACTTGAGGTCCATATGTTACAGGAGTAGCACAGGAGGCGGGCTCAGCCAATCAGCACATCACATTCCTCAGCTCCATGGCTTGGCTCAGGGCTGAGTGTGTGATCTAAGCCTGTTCAATCAGCAAGCATCTCTGGACCTTGGGATGCTGAGACTGAGATAGTTCCTCTCTCATTCAGTACATCAATAGGGAAGCAATCAGCCTTAGGACCTGCTGGTAGCCATTTTATAATTCCTAATATACAAACCTTATCTCGCGGAATACAAAAACCCAATGCTGTTAGTAATCCCATTTCAAAGACGAGAAAATTGAGACTTCATGCTATTAAATAACTTAAGAGTACATTTAACAGCTAGTACATCAGAGTCAGAATTGAAAGGCAGGTTTGTCTTACTCAAATTTCTATGCTTTTTTCATCATTTCATGCTGCTGTCTTTAAGTTTCAAAACTTAGTAATTTTCCATTAAACATAAAATTCAAGTGTTAAGTTGCTGGGAGATTCAATGCTATAACATTTTGGAAATTGTAACAAGTAGTGAGGGTTAGATGCTTGGAAGAACCAAAAGACCTTAAAGTAATGTTCGCAGATTACTCATTACCTAGCAGTTATAGTTGACTACAAGTTGTAGTGAAACATAAGGAAGAACAAAAGAATCTTGAAAGATTGCAAGATAAAAACAATAAAGGTTTAGGTGCTTACACTGACTATACAGCAGATAAGCTATTTAGAGCCCTTTCTTAGTTTTTAATAGAACTCTTCATTTCTAACATGTCTTTGGAGGCAGATCTGTTGGCTTGCAATGGCTTGCTGAGCTATCATACTTTTCCATTACTGTTGTAGTCCCTTTGTGGTGGTGTCTGTCCACCACATCCCCTGTGATTTGTAGGTAAAATTTCAAAAGTTGAATTCCATGAGGCAAACTAGAATTCTGTCGGGTATTCAGAAGCAGAGATGTGGGTAAGGTCAGTGATCTTCCTCCTGGGTTAACAGAAGCTCAGATACCTTCATCAAAACTAAACTTTAGTGTTGGCTAAAATCTTATAAATCTCTCAGCATGTCTGAGATTCCACTACTTGCCAAATGCTTATGAATATGGATCTTTTTCCTTAGAATTTAAAATCCAATAATTATATAATAAATAGTACAGCTATCTTCCAAATGCTTATGAGTATGGATTTTTCCCTTAGGAAAAAGTTGATAATCTTATTATGAAAAAACGGTACAGCTAGTTTAGAGTCTATAAAATATCAAGCCAATCACCTCTAGTGTTAATATTTAATTTCAAAATTATAAATTTTGAAATAAATTTCAGCAAATATTTTCTGTTATGTTTTCTACCACTAATTTTGGGATACTAAGTTTCTCAAATGAGGTTGTAAATTATTGCACTTGTGAATCATTAACTTAGCTATTTGGCATCCATAAAGAAAAAAGCAATAGATTTACGAAGAGATACAAGTCAAAATTTTCTGCTTTTCATCACTTTCATCAGATTACCACTGCATCTCGGTGCTGCTTGGATGTTTTATTCCAAGTTACATTCACAACACCTAAAAGTATACTGCATTCAAATGGGCCAAAATAGAATCTTTCCTTCATGAATCCCACTCATTCTAATTCAATAAAACCACTATCTTTCAAGTTATGTGAATCTAGTTCTTGATATCTAGAAAGAACTAAATAATATTTTGGGTGTCCTTACGCACATGTGTAATACAAAATTCCACTTTCACAATCACCGTTTGGGGAAGCTGCCTCTTGAAGATTTGTACTTTAAACCTATATTTCAGCCCACTTCCTCTAGGCAGCCTGGTATCTAGAAGTGACAGGAGTTGTCACACAAGCATGTGCCAGATGAGTGTAACACACTCGGTAGCTACCTGAACCAGTATTTCCAAACTGGCTGAAGCTCCATTGAAAGGAAATGTCCCAACTGGAGTACTCATTGTAGGGTTTGAGGTAAGGTTTCTTAGACCACATTTTATTATGGTCTTCTCTTCCTTCTCCTAGTGGTTAAGCTGGAGTTAAAAGTACCATTTCTTTTGTGACTTTTTCAAAATATTTGAAAGCATGTATTAATTTATTCAGTGCATATTAATTGAGCATATTATTGTGAAATAGGTACTGCTTTAGGTACTGGGGATACAGCGGTGGATAAACAGAAAAAAATTCTGCCTTCGTGGGGAAAGAGGAAGACAGACATTAATAAAATAAGGAAAATGTATGTTAGATGGTGATATGTGCCATGGAGAAAGAGAAAGCAGAGGAGGGGGAACAGAGTGGATGTGGAGGAGGGTGGGAGGTGGGCTATGCGATTTTAAAGAGCATGGTCTTTGAAGGCCTCACTGAGAAGGCGACCTCTGAGTAAAGATTGAATAAGGGAGGGAGTTAGCCCTGAGATGTGTAGAGAGAGTGCTCAAGTCTGAAAGAAGAGTAAGTGAGAAGTTCCTGAGAGGTGACACGCCTGCAATGCTGACCTGCAGACACCAGGTGGGCGGAGTGGAGGGAGGGGAGATGGAAGGTGAGGACAGACTGATGATGGGCAGGTGTAGGGTCTGGATCACATGGACCTTGCTGGCCATTATAAGGACTGTGGCTTCTACTCAGGGTGAGATGGGAATAGATTGGAGATTCAGATGAGAGATGTGACACATTCTGATTTAAAAGGATCACTTAGGTTGCAGAGTTGAGAGTGACTAGAGGGGAAAGGGGTGGAATCAGAGGGACCAGTTAGGAAGCTCATGCAATAATCCAGACCAGAGTTGAAGGTGCGGAAAGGTGGTAGTATTGAGGGGTCGGGAGAAGATGGGGCCAGTAGGTTTCTTAATGAGTGATTTAGATGTGGAAATTAAGAGAAAGAGAGGAGTTGAGGATGATGCCAAGGTTTCTGTCTTGATCAACCAGAAGAACTGAATTCCCATTGGCTGAGATGGGGAGGCTTAAGGGAGGCACAGAAATGGGGACAAAGATTAGGAGTTCAGTTTGGGACATATTAAATTTGAGATGCCCATGAGATGTCTAAGTAGGTACTGAATAGGGATCTGGATATATAAATTTGAGAGCTCAGGCAATCTGGGCTGAGAAAAGAAATGTCGACATTCACAGGGTATTTAAAGCTCTGAGAACGAACGAGGTGACCTAAGAAATGAGTGTTGGTAGAAGAGAGAAGTGGCCTAAGAGCTGGGCCATTTGGCACTGATCCAACCTGAGGAGATGAGGAGATGAGAAGGAACAAGCAAGCCAGTCTGAGAAGGATCAGTGAGGTGTGTGAAGGATCAATGAGGTCCTGGAAGCTGAGTGAGGAAGGTTTTTCAAGGAGGAAGGAGTAATGAACTGTCACAGGGATTTTTCTCTGGTCCTAATCCCACTGGGACACCCAATCAGCAACACTCATTCTACTCCTTAGTCATTAGCTGCTTTATGCAAAGTGTTCTGCTGTTCATTAATTAGCTTTATCTTCCCAGCAAGACACCAGCTTCTCCAGAGCAAGGCTTTTGTTTTCTTATTCTCTCTCTCTTGAGCAGTAGCTTTTAAACAGTTTTTGACTACGTTTCACAGTAAGAAACACATCTTACTTTGGAAGCCAGTATACGCACATATACAACTGGAAGAAAGAAAGAAATACTTAACTTCTCTGCATGCCATGCATTCTGTCTTTTTAAAATTCTCTTCTATTGTCTTCTATTTAATTAAAAATAATGTTGTTGGTGACCCAGTGAATTGATTTCACTAACCACTAATTGATTGCAACCATTGGTTTGAAAAACACCGCTTTTAGAGCATCCAGCACCGAGCATCCGTTTATTATTAATCAGAGAGATGCTATTCATCTTCGTTTCTCCTGAAGTACCTTCTGTAAAGTAAATGCTCAGTATGTGTTTGTTGAATGAATAGCTTTCAGACTCTAAAGTGATACTTCTTGAATTGAGCTCTCTGGCTCTTAGTTACCTTTACTTTTACTGATTGTACTCGTGTAGAAGAATATTTCCTGAAAGCTCTCTATCTTCAGAACGAGGACAGACAGGAGCATCTTTGTGAATGGGCCTCCAGTGTAGCCAAGAGTCAGAGAACTCACTGGCCAGGGTTGGAGCTGCCCAACCAGATGGAGTGAGTCCACCACTTGCGATAGTACCACATGCGCAAAGCAAGGGTAGGCAGCCTGATGTTGAATGTTTTTGCATGTTCTTCTCAACCTCTGCGAGCAGGCGCTATGGGGTTGAAAACATTTTTAAAAACTGAAGTAAGTAAACACATAAGCAAACAAATAAATAAGTAAATGGCTTTCATTCACCTTAGAACAATCCTGTCTTTTTATTCTAATTTATATGGTTTTTGATGTCAATGTGAAATATTTATCATTTAGGAACAGGAGGAAAGAAATCCCATTAAATATCCATGACCAAAATGGATGGAACTGGGACGAAAATCATTAGTAATATGTTTTAGAATTTTGAAGTGTTCAACTATCAACTAAGAAATGATGTGTAATTCAACCGAGACATTTCATTGAAGGAATCTTTCATAGACAAAACAAGAGCTTGGCACATAGTAAGCCCTCAATAAATGTTAGGTAATGTTTAAATCCTTCCCCATACAGCACACCTACAAATGTGGTCCAGAAGAAAATGGAGTATTTTCCCACCATGTAATTCATGCCCAGATAGTTTTTCACTTATAGGCAAGAAGCATCGTGCAATGAATAAACGGTCATGTGCCGTATAAGCACATTTCAGCCAAGGATGGACCACGTATATGATGGTGGTCCCATAAGATCAGTGCCACATAGCCTAGGTGTTTGGTAGGTTAGACCATCTAGTTTGTGTAAGTACACTCTATGATGTTCTAACAAGGATGAAATCATTTAACAACACATTTCTCAGAACATAGCCCTGTTGTTAAGTGACACATGACTATAGTACAGGTTTTGGAATCAGGATAACCTGGGTTCAAATCTGACTCTACCACTTACCAGACATGTGATTTTGGCCCAGTTACCTTAATGTCTTTGAAACTCGGTGTTCTCAAACATAAAATGAGGACAGTAACATACTTTAGGGACTTACTATAAGGATAAAGATAATATAAAATTATATATATATGTATATATGCATAATGTTTACTAAATAAAAGCTTGGTTTTGGGAATTTAGAAGGTATTTTCATGTCAGACTCATGTTGTAAGCGATGGCTAAGTTTCCACGTGGGGCCAACCCCTACAGCCTATTTAATTCATAAAAGGGCTATACCATGAGGGCATATGCAAAGGTTCCAAAGCTCTTTGAGCCTGGGAGTGGGAGCCGGCTTGGGGTGGGGAAGATAGTGCATTTGGGGGAATCTCCAGAGACCTGTATGTGAGGGACGATGGGTCAGCCAAGGTTCTTAGAGCAGAACAGAAAAAACAGAGATTTATTTTAAGAAACTGACTCACATGATTATGGGGGGTGGCAAGTGTGAAATCTGCAGGGCAGGCTGGTAGGCTGGAAACTCAGGCAGGAGCTGATGCTGCAGACCGGAGGCAGAATTTCTGCTGCTCAGGGAAATCTCAGTTTTGCTTTTAGGTCTTTCAACTGATTGGATGAGGCCTACCCACATTATCCAGGGTAATCTCCTTTCCTTAGAGTCAATGACTGTAGATAGGAACTGTATCTACAAAATTCCTTCACAGTGACACCTAGATTAGTGTCAGATTAAAATAACTGGGGACTCTAGCTTAGCCAGATGGCTGCATAGAACCAATAATCACAGATGGGAACTTGAGTGGCAACTTCTAGGGTAGTGGGTGCAAGACTCCAGGAGCAGACAGGGCCCCCATAGCACTGACTGATATATGGGTTCTCCTCAGCTGCTAGCTGTATGTGCTCCTTTTATTCTTCTAAGGAGTTAGTTTGGGTCAAAGACGTAAGTGTAACTACTAACTCGCTAACCAGCTGTTCAGGAGGCCCCCAAAGGCCATCGCAGCAGAGTGAGCCTCTCTGTGCTGGCTTTGCACACAAAGCCTAGCAGAGTGCCTGGCACATCAATTTAATTGACAAGTTTTTAAGAGCAAGGGAATTATTCATGAAATTTTCATCTCTTGTTGACGAACGGGAAAAATCTACAGTCACCTGAAACGTCATTATCACATCAAATAACAGGAATTTCAAACACTGATCTTTTATTTAAACCCTCCTACATTCTACAAGACCAAAAATTCCATAATGATTTGTCTAAATAAAACAGAGAGCTAACCTAGAAAAAATATTTACTCTAATAACCTGAATATACTACTAATGTAACACTTATCATATTATTTTAAAACCATTTGCTTATAAATCTGTCTCACTCACCAATCTGTAAGCAACTTGAGAGGAAGAATGATGTCATTTGTCTGGCAGAGACTATATCTTATTTATGCCTATATTCCTAGTTTTAAGGAGAGTATCAAATCAAATCAAACACAATACAATAAAATAAAATTGCTCATGAAATCTTTTATTACATTGCCTGAGTTATACCTGATTTATTAATCAGTCGGGAAGTGTGGGAACTTTTAGTCCTGGATTTAGTCCCCACCAACGGAAGGGAGGAAACCTGGCATTAGATGTGGGCAAGTGGATATCTAAACAGAATAGGTCATGAAGGAGCTGGTGGAGGGGTATAGTACCCTGGTGGTGGGTTGGGGTTGGGGGTGGATGCATAACCAGCACCCAGAGGAGAGTCTTTGGTGGCCTCCTGGGAGCTGTAGTTGGATGTGTCTATGGAGATCTTTAGGGAACCGCAACCACATCCCACAGCAGAGTCAATGAACTCCACTAGGCCCAGAGAGCCCCATCACCAGACCATGGCAGGACCAGTCAAGCAGAATTCTAAAACTGTCATCTCACTCACTGTATTCCAAAGCACATTTTATGGATCACTCATCCTTAGAAATACTCTGTGGAAGAACTTTCCAAGATGGAAGAGGTTTGGTTCTATGTTGCATTGCTCTCTCAGAGAGCTGCCATCCATATTATCATCTTAAAGATTCCAGGATGTCTGCCAGTAAAGAAACCTAAGTATATTACTCAGTATATCAAATTCAATTCCTTTTCTTCACATGAACATCTATTCACATCATACTTTAATAAATGTCAACTCGCTCACTTACAAATGAAGAAACTGACAGTTAGATGGCTAATAAGGAGGAGAGTTGGGCTAGAATTAAGATCTCTTCTCTCTCGGACCTGTGTGCTTTCGGCTTCATCAAATTGTAACTATCTATCCACTAAACTCAACAAAATAAAAAAATAATTAATCTATGTGAATACTTTTCAACAATTTTAAAACTGTTTTGATCTCCCTGTATGGATGCGTAGAGGACAAAAAGAGAGGGAGGCTTCCGTGTGTAGAGAGGAGGAACCATAACAAAACCCAGTCTTTGGGAACTTACACATTGTGTCAAGTCTATGCCGTTATTTGTTCCACTTAAGGAATCTGTGCAAATGAAATACAGTAATAGAGAAATGAAAGTGGCATTGGCCTATTAAAATAGGTGTCACGTCTTGCATTTTATATCATGAATCTAGACCATGACAACATTTTATGGTAAAAACTCTAATGAGGTAAGTCTTACTCAGGATAATAAATAATTATCTTTGGATGTAGAAGAATCTTTGCTAATGGCATGCATGCTCCATTATTCCTTCTATTGCCAAATATTGACTGGAATTCAGTCTTTAGTGTTCTCTCACACATACATGAATACATATGCACACTTCATATTCAGTGATGATGCTTTTCCTATTACAGAAGTTGTGAATTACCTACGGACAGTAAAATGCAGATATATTTCATTTGAGAAGGGCTTTTTTTTGGTCTTTTTTTTTTCTTTTTTTACCTTTTTGGTAATGAGTCAAACTGACCTGATTTGGGTTCTTTGGATATTCATACTTCCTAGTAACAATGCTGGCTTTCTGCAATTCATAAACACCTCACTACAGCTGGATGAGTGGGCACTTAACCTCCCACTCAAGTTTGCAATTGTTTATGCAGAGTAAAAAATTCTGAATTAATAGGAAAGCATTAAATTAAGCTCCACTTATGATATCCCATTTGACAAAAAGAAATTATTTTCTTTTTCATGAGGCAGATTTGGACAACATCCAGAAAAAGACAAAACAAAACAAACTGTTTTGTGTCAGAATGTCCACAGGGAACTTTTTTGTTAGGAGGACATAGTTCTTAAGTCAGGAAAAAAAAAATTTAAGCGGCTTCCTAGTTTCTACCCAAATCAGTCAAATGTCCCTGATCTCAATGGAGTAAGTCTGAAACATAGAGAACATGTTCTGGGAGTGGAGTGACCCCTGTGGGGTAGGAGTAGGTGGGAAAGGTGGGGCATCTTAGTGCCCTCCCCACCACCAAGGTGGGGGGCAGACACTACTTTCTCCCTTGTATACCCACCTGACTAACAACTCGGATTTCTTCTCTCCTTTTATCTAAGGTGCTCCTAGATGTAAATATTGACCTGATTTCAGTTGTAATAAATAAATGGGGCACAGAGGCAAGAGAAACTCATAAGCACCTTGCCTCTCTGGGGTTTTCAGGGATGGCTTTCTGAATGAGAATCATGTAAGTTAACAATTGATTTTTCTGCCCAATTTTGTAGGAGGCATAATTTTCTTGAATTTTCTATGAATGAGGAAATGCATTTATTTGTTTTGTTTTGATTTACAGAACATCTTTCCCTTGTTCTTCTGTTACATAGAAACCAAAAGGAGACATAAAAATTGTGTCCGGGAAGCATTTGGGTATCATGAAATATTTAAATCAGAAGTTTCCAGCACATGTGATCAATAGAAGTAGAGGGATACTGGGCATCTGACCCAATTGCCCTTTGGAGCATTATCACAGGCTAGTATAGGAGGATTCAATTCTGACAAAATTTTAATATCTTCCTTAAGGTACATGAGGATGTAGATTTACAGAACACAGAGTACCTCAGTGTAAAAATCCTACTACTGCATTAATTTAATTAACAATGAAAAACTCATAATCCATTTCTATAGAAGCTGATGATATAAAGAAAGCATTGACTGAAAGGCTAAATATATCAAAATAAAGTCTGCAATTTATTCAGCTGATAAATTGATACAAAGATTTATTTCCTAGGTGACTTATTACAGCATTGTTTGTAAAGCTAAAACCGTGATCGTGAATAACGTTGCTAAGTATGTACTGTTAACATGCTAGTTCCTCCATATGTAATGTTGAAATATAGTAGAATGAGGTCTTCATGAAGGCAGGGACTTCGTTTCCTTCAAGTCTGTATTCCCAGTGTCTGGAAGTGTGCCCAGCACACGACAGAGGAGCATTAAACATTTGCTAAACGAATGAACACTCCCATATAGTGAAGCATTTCATAGCTATTAGAAGAATGAGGCGGATCTACATGCACCGACATGGAAAGAGGACCAATATAGTCTATAAAGTGTAAGGGCCAAGTGCTGAACAGTATTTACACACGATACCAGTTTGTTAAAAAAGAAGAAAAAACACATATACACATATATATTTTTGTTTGAATTCATGTATAAAATATCAGAAGGAAATGTTAAAATGATAACTGTGGTGGTTATCTTTAGGAAGTAGGAATGGGGAGACTGGGGAGCAAGGGCTTTTACTTTTAACTCCATGCCATTCTGTACAGTTTGTATGTTTTCAGAATTAACATATATAACTTTTTTTTTTTGAGGAAGATTTGCCCTGAGCTAACACCCACTGCCAATCCTCCTCTTTTTGCCGAGGAAGATTGGCCCTGAGCTAACATCCGTGCCCATCTTCCTCTACTTTACATGTGGGATGCCTACCACAGCATGGCTTGCCAAGCAGTGGGTAGGTTTGTGCCCGGATCTGAACTGGTGAACCCCAGGCCAGCACAGCGGAGTGTGCAAACTTAACCACTACACCACCAGGCCAGCCCCAACACATATACCTTTTATTAGACTTTGAGTGGTGAACACGATGCTGTCTACACCGAAGTCGAAATATAATGATGTACACCTCAAATTTACATAATGTTATAAACCAACGTGATCTCAATAAAAAATGAGTTAAATTTTAAAAACTTAGTGAATTCTGTGGCAAAACCTCCAATTCACTTTTTTTTTTTTGCTGGGAAACATTTGCCCTCAGCTAACATCTGTTGCCAATCTTCTTTATTTTTTTCTTTCTCCCCGAAGCCCCAGGGCGTAGTTGTATATTCTAGTTGTAAGTCCTTCTGGTTCTTCTATGTGAGCCACCACCACAGCATGACTACTGACAGATGGGTGGTGGGGTTTCATGAACAGGAACTGAACCTGGGTCACCGAAGTGGTGAAAGCACTGAACTTTAACCACTAGGCCATCAGGGCTGGCTCCAACCCACTTTTCTTTAAAAACATGAAATCTGTGGTAGGACCACCGATTTATAGCCGGTACAGCTCTGTTTTATAGAATTTGTGATAGTCTCTGCATTATCTCAACCTACAGCTACTACTCCATCACTTGCAAAGAAAACCTAAAGAACAGGCTTTAATGGGAAACTGATGAAAGCTGGTTAGGAGAAGCAGAAATTAAAATCTTTAAAGGACTATTATTAAAGAATATATTTTTCGTTCCTATTTTTTCAGCTTGTACTAGAATTTTATTTTCAAAGTTATGAAAATTTACACATAATTCTATGCAAAAATCCATATGTTCTGTGTCAGTGTGCACAACTTACTTTCAAGGAGATGAAATAGCTTATTTAATTGCTGAATTTTCCCATTGGGTTTAGACAATTCAGCTGTTTATCCAGAAGCACTCTGCTTAAAAATAGATGGGATGACATTTGTGGGAGCTTTTTAAAAAATATCTTTTGGAGAAAGAAGCAGAACTCTAATGCCACATTTACCATTTACATCATATAAGTAAGGCAAGTTTTATTTTATGAGGACTTCATGTAAATTATTTGCTTTTCTAACATGTAAACTGTAGCTCTTTTGGAACCAATTACAATCATTGGATGTACAAGGGCATCTCACCTGAGTTTTACTTTTTGGTGACGGTAATTAACTTAATGGAAACCTAAACATGGTTAGAAAGAGTTCCTTATAATTGCATAAGGAGATTTTGCTCTTCTTCCTCTTTCTAACTATGTACTTTTCTGTCATCATTCTTCCATCAGCTATTGAGTGCCTGCAATGTGGCAGGCACTGTGGTTACAAGAATGAATATAAAGATGATTTTGAGTATATTTTACCTGACTTTACAGACCCATTCAATAATATTTATTCCAACCTGCCAAAAGTAAGAAGTGGTTAATATTAGCCTTAAACCTGCTGTCATACGATTCCAGAGTCTAGGATAAGAATTAAAATAGACTGAGCTTAAAATATACTGTCACCCAAAATTTCAAACCGAGTAGATATACAGGAGCACTATAGTCAATTAAAGTATGAAATATTAAAATCAGTGTTTCAATCTTGGTAGCATTGCTGATGGCGAAGGATTATGACACCAGGAGGAAATGAAACCAAATGCATCACTTTCCTACCCAGAAAAATACACCTATCTTAGAATCCTACAGATCTGATTTATTAAAAAACACACTTCAGGAGGAAATTGCATTTATTGGGTAATATGAAAGAGGAAACCAGATCTGTGTGAGGGCATAGGTGTATGTCATCACTATGCACCGTTTCCATCCTCAGTTTTTATAGAAGTTTTCTCTGAATACTCATAAAAGGTAATGGAATTAGATTGTCTTGATTCCTTCGTCAAGCATTCTCCTGACCCTGAATGCTGTCACACGAATGGTATTTGCCCACTGAGGAGGAACTGCACTTTTCGCTCCTTCTGTTATGTGACTTGAATACCTGGCTCGCTCCATTTTGGGCCTGCCACCTGCTCCTGCTCGGAGGTAGCCCGCTGACCTGAAGCCATCGTGGTGGGTGGTCAGGCTAAGAGGGAGAAAGAGTTCTCTACCGCACATTCTTCCATCTCCCCTCAGAATCTACCTCTCAGAGGTGGCCGAAGCAGCCCTCCTACGGGCCACATTGTTCCACTGCGCCTGTATTTTCCTTTTCTTACGTTCTGTGAATGCTTTTAATGGTCTTCCCCACCTCCCCCAAAAGCAGGGATTTTGTGTTTTCTTTCAAATAGCGTGGTATAGTTCTGAGCACCCCGTGGCAATCTGTAAAAGTGATAAATACTAATGAACAATGAAGCAGGCTCTGGAAGCCCTGGGGCTGGCTACAGGAAAATCCAGAATGAGGGAAAAAATAAATCAATTTCTAACACAAAGGCAAGATTTAGCCTCTCATTAGATCCAACTGTTACATGTGAAAAAGTGTGTTAATAAAATGGTACAGGGATTCTGTGCAGGCAGGGGGGGGCCAAGTGTGTGGACTAAGCTTTCAAGATGTGTTTTTCATCTTCTTTCCAATTTTAGGTGTCATGATGTAACAGGATTTTAGAATTCAAACATATGTTATTTTCTTTCCTCTTTTCCTTTTATGTTTAAACCATCACTATCATGAATTAGCTCTCTCTCCTCAATAAGTTAGAGTGTTTATTTCTTTTCCATGAAAATGAGGCTTTTAGACATAAGGCGGTATTTAAGTATTTCCCCTCTTCTGGCTTCTTTCAGCTTTATTTGTATTGTGATTTTTGACTCAGGTGTGAATACATTAATTTCGTCAAGCAATGGACTTCCTAATCTAATAGTTTATACAAATGTATCCTCTTCATAAACAAAACTTTCAAAAATACCAAATTTTAAAAAACAGGCATGATTTATAATTTTGTTTCGAGAAAGCAAAATATCCCAGGTTATAAAAGTCATGTGCAGTGATGAATGCAGCTACTAAACATTTTTTTCTCTCTCCAGATTCCATGGCAGTTTGGAAAAGAGACTTTTTTTTTTTAAAAAAAAAATGGTATATTACTAGTTGATGACGTCTAATTTATAACTTCAGAAACTGTTTCAGAATAATAGCTGACCATCTGCGGTTAAGAGAACTTCAGTGAGTGGGTAAAGGGACTGAGTTTTCCTGTGTTAGCCCAGCAAAATTCCTCTCCTATCACCAGCACAGGACCTTTTATTACAGAGTAATAAAAGCTAGTAAAAATATAACTAGTCTACTTGAGACAAGAAAATATTAAAATTCTAGTTGTTCTTTCTTCAAGGCAACTTTCTTTTAGCAAGGCCCGGTTTGAATCACACTGACCAGGGTCTTTCAGTTGTTAAGAAATATTCCATTGTAAGGCTTATAAACAAATATGACTAGAAATTCTCTGCAGTTGTAAAGCACACTAACTGGGCATGGTTGCTTCTCATATCTGGATCACCCACAATGCCTGGCATTGTGCCTTGCACACACAGGAAGCATTCAAATCGTACAGTTTGAGGCATGTGGGAAGCGTAGGATTTCACGTTCCCCCACAATTACCCTATTTGGTAGAGCGCTGCAACTTTTTCTGTTCACAGTAATGGGTAAACTCTCAGAGCTAGGTTGTTAACTATGTAATTCTAAATTTACTAAATACTTCGGATGGATGTAGGATGAAGCTAAAGTACTTTATAATTTGTTCCTGAGACTTGGCCATACTAAGTGGGCCTTTTGAGTTGCTTGCTTGCTCTGCTGTGGGAAGATGCTGTAGATATTTAATCACTTGATAATTTATTAGTGATGTGTTTAATTCATGTAAGATAATTTTATTATGAATGTGAACATGATGTGTTTTATTACTGCCCTTACTATTTATTTTTGTAATAAAAAGATAATAGTAGCATTCATAAATAATAGTAGCACGCACTGAACATGACAAATTTAACTTTTTAAGAAAAAAACTGTGAATTTTAGACAGTTTTCTCTTAAATGTAAAATACAACAGGTAAAAATCAACCTGTAGTTTTATTATACTTGAAAATAAATTAGTGTGCATTTAACATAGTATTTTGTTACTCTCCTTTTATAGACAGCCTTGATTAAAAAAATGTCATAAAGGGGATGGCAAATTAGATCTGGAAGTGAAGAAAACTGGTTCTTAAATTCTAGCTCAGATATCGAGTTGTTTGAATTACACAATAGATGATAAAGGAATTAATACATGTTTCATGCATGAAGCAGATCTGGTGTTATCTTCTTTTATAATTTCTTGCTTTTGAGGAATAGGCTGGAAGACCCTAATTTTTTTTAGACATTTACCCTAGGATTCATGAACTTTATTATTTTCTTTATCCCATGATAACCCTGTCCACAGGATACAATTAATGAATCAATTCATCTATCTATTCATTCGTATTTATTTTTTGTTCTTAAAGCCCCCTCATCTTTTTCTTTTTTGCTGTTTCCAGCTTTACTGAGATATTATTGACATATAACATTGTGTAAGTTTAAGTTGTACAATGTATTGACTTGATACCCTTATATATTGCAGAATGATTAGCACCTAGTGTTAGCTAACATCTCATCACATCACTTAAATAGCATTTCTTTTTCGTGGTGAGAACATTTAAGATCTACTCTCTCACCAATCATTCATATTTATTGAGTACTGCTACATGCCAAGCACTGGGGGAGCAGAAGACACAAGTATCAACAGACTGGAATTTGCCCTCGGGGACCTCTCTGTCTTTTGGAGGGAGAGGTGGAATTAGTGCAGGGGAGGGAGCAACAGGCACTCAAGTGTGGTTACAATGAAGCATGGAAATTGCTAGAAAATACATACTAGATAGTGGAATTAGCATGGAAGCTGGTTCAAGGAGGTCATGCTTGAGACTTGAATGATGGGCAAGACTTTGCCAGCTGGGCCCCAGGCAAAGAAGAGGGAGAGGAAATAGTGTATTTGGAGGCACAGCCATACGAAAAGGCACAGTGTGTTCTGTAGGAAATACTAACACATAAATACGCGGAGAGTTCAAACGGAGCAAACGTCCTTTCGCACCTAGGCCTCTCTGGCTTCCGCTAGAAATAGATTAAGTTGAAGGCACTCAGTCTCCTGCTAATAGTCTTGACTTGGTTTAAAGCACAACAGAATTTTTCAGAATTCCTTTTCTTGGATTGTCTTTTTCCATCAGTAATATGGTGCTGAGAACAACAGAAAATGGCTCCCTTTGTTCCCGAGACACAGGTCCTCTTTTCTAAATCCACACTTCATCCCTTCCTCAGCACACCTGGTTGCCCAGGGAAATTCCCCAAACCAGCCTTTCTTCTGAACAGGGCATTCCACTATCTGCTCAGCCACCCTCTCCTGTCATGTCCCACCATCAACCACCATTCACCACCTGCCTTCTCTGAAAGACCTCACTTCTGTTTATGTCTAAACATGGCTTCACCCTTCGACCTTCTCCTTCTGGACTTCCTGTAACACACCAGCACTGCAGTACCTCCAACCACGTGTTCAGGCACACATTTAGTACTTGGAGGGCCTCTCCTCCCCACACACCAGCCTTTGTAATATCCCCTTTCTTATGTTATCAGCTCATTTGGAGTCATCTTTCATTTCCCAAAATATCACCACTGTATTAATTTCCTATGGCTGCTATATCAAATTATCACACACTTAGCGGCTTAAAACAACTCATATTTATTCTCTTGTAGTTCTGAAGGCCAGAAGTCCAAAATTGGTTCACTGAGCTGAAACCAAGATATTACAGGGCTGAGCTCGCTCAGGAAGCTCTCTGGGAGAATCCATTTCCTTGGCTTTTCTACCTTCTAGAGCTGCATTGCATTCTTTGGCTTAAGGCCCTTTACTCTATCTTCAAGATCAGCACCACAGCATCTTCAAATCTCTCTCTGCGTCTGTGGTCACATGGCTTTCTTCTTTAGTCAAGTCTCTCCCTCTTATAAAGACATTTTTGATTACATTTAGGGCCCATCCAGATAAGCCAGGACAGTCTTCCCATCCCAAGATCCTTAATCACATATGCAAAGTCACATTTGCCATATAACGTAACGTTCACAATTTCTTTGGATTACGATGTGGCCATACTTGGAGCCATTTTTCCATATAGCACAACCACCAACACTATCATCATGGTTGAGTGCTTGCTCTGTGCTGGGGGACACTTCACGAGGTAGGCACCCTTATCACCTGTTTTACAGATGAAGAAACTGAGGCACAGAAAAATTAATTGACTTGTTCAAGGTCACATAGATAGGAAAATGGTAGAAAGAGGATTCGAACCTAGGTCTGTCAACTTGAAAGCCTTTGCTCCTCACACAAGGCTGTATTGTCTCTCACGTTTTGTGACTCTGTGTGTCTGTGTGTCGGTTTGGATCCCAAGGACCCTAAATACTGTCACAGTCAACACGAAACGGAACATGTCCCAGAAATTGTACGTCCCTTCTCTAACTGTACTTCTAGATATTTCTTCTGCAGAGAGCACTGCTAATTAAGTGGTTGGGTGGTAACGAGCAGCAATTTGCTTCTCCCATGAAAGACCAATGGAAGCCCCCTACGTAGTGTGACATCGGGCTGTGGCTGAGGAACATTAGGGGCTAACTGAGCTCAGGCAAAAGCACCACAGAAAGAGTAATCATAGAGCAGAACCAGGAAAAACCCATGTTGAAAAGGACAATGGAAATGAAACAGAACTGTTTCACTATGGAGAGAGCAAGAAAGGCAGAACACTCCTGTGACACAGGGGCTGCAGAAGAAAGCTGGAGAATAGAGAATAGAGCACAAAGAAAGGTACTTTCAGATTAACAATAGGGGAAAGATACACTCAGGGCAGACTACTGGAGGTCAGAAAGCAAAAGAACAGGCAGGCAGGGAAAAATCAAGAATTTTTCTACAATCCACTATTCATTTCTAAAATTTAAATTTTCTTTCATCCTAAGGAGGCAGTGGGCTATGTGGAGAATACAAAGAGTTGACCCCTAGAATCAAACAGACTGAGGGGCCCATTCCTCACTCTCAGTGTCCCTTACAACTTGAGCCTCGTTCTCTCTATTATAAAATGGGAATAAGAACATGAAGACTAAAGAATTTACATGAACCGCTTTAGCATAGTACTTTTCAGGAATGAGTCACATAAAGATTCATTGCATTTAGTTTCTGCAACCCCATCAAAACAAAACGTAATGGGGGCTGGCCCGGTGGTGCAGCAGTTAAATTTGCACGTTCCGCTTCGGCGGCCCAGGGTTCACCAGTTCGGATCCCGGGTGCGGATATGGCACCGCTTGGCAAGCCACGCTGTGGTAGGCATCCCACGTATAAAGTAGAGGAAGATGGGCACGGATGTTAGCTCAGGGCCAGTCTTCCTCAGCAAAAAGAGGAGGATTGGCAGCAGATCTTAGCTCAGGGCTAGTCTTCCTCAAGGAAAAAAAAGGTAATAAAGCTTGTTAAGGAGTCCTAGTATCTATTCAAGCATTCAGACAGAATTTACTTACGCTTGTTCATGACCACAACTGTGAATACAAGACTAGATATCTACCTCATGAAACTCATAGGCTAGTGGAATAGGCAATCTTATATAAAATAGAAGAAGCATGATAAGGAAATAATGGATGCTGTGAGAATTAGTGGGAGAGGGTATTGGACTCAAACTTGGCCAGTCAGAGAGGACTTCCTGGAGGAAGTACCATCTCAGACATGACTAGAAGGTTGAAAAGGGAGTATGTAGGGGAGAGAGGAGTTTGAGTTGAATGGATAGAAGAGACAAAAGAGGCAGCAGCTCATGCAAAGGCCCTGGGCAGGAAAACATGGCACCGTGAGAAAATTAAAAGTAGATTAGTAGGACTGAAATGCAGAGTGGACAGAGTCAGGGTTAAGAAATGAGGCTGTGAAGAAAAAAGGCCCCCAATTGCGTCATACCCTGTAAGTCATGGTAAAGAGTTTGTGCTTTATCCCAAGAGTAAGGAGGAACCATTGAAGTATTTATAAGCAGAAGATTTAGTGATTCTATTTGTATTTATGAAAGATCATTTGGGCTACAGTATACAGAATGGACTGAACTAAAGGAAAACTAAAGTAGGAAGACCACTTAAGAGGTATCTATAATAATCTAGGTGAGAAACTACGTAGATTTAACTAGGATAGTGGCGGAGGGAACACAGAGAAGTGAACAGAAATAAAATTTCTAGGGCTTGGTGATTTTCCCCCTCATTTATTCATTCATTTATTCAACCAACTTTTATGAATCTACGTTGGAGATATGAGGGTGAGGTAGAGAGAAAAACCAAGGTTTCCCCCATGTTTCTTGGTTGAAAGAAATAGGTAGACAGTGGTGCTATTTACAGGGATAGGAAACACGAGGTAAGGAAGCTTAGTGGGGAAAGTTCTGAGCCCAGTTTTAGAGATGGCAGGTTTTGAGCGATGCCTTTATTTTCCTAACGCAGATATGGGGTCCTTCAGCCTGTGAGCATACATGAAGTAACATTAACAATAATAAGCAAAGTCTAGTGATATTTTAGTCCTCTCTCATCTTTGATCCTCCTCCACTTAATTCTGATTGTCCCCAAGAACGGGCTTCACGTGTATTTGGGAACAAATCTGTTTGCTGCCTTCTGCTCGGGCCTCCTTGCCATGGTGCCAAGAACTTCTTATGATGGTGGGCCATCTGTGACAATGCTGCTGCCTCAGTTACCACTGTCCTCAGCTGATGGGTGCTCTGTGGACTTTGCTAAGTGTGTGTGTGTGTGTGTGTGTGTATGTGTGAAGGGAACGTAGTGGTGCTGCTTTCTCTAGATTTTCTCCCTTAATTAACGAATATGGAGAGTTAACGTGTGAGTCTGTCAGTAACACATGCCTTGCATTGGCACCTTGAAGGAAGCTTGAAAGGACCGACAACTTTGCATGTCATCTGGGAGCATGAGTGGGTTGACCACTAAGAAAAAAGAATCATGAAAACGATGCTGGTCACACAGCCTTGCATGTTTTCAACATTAGGTTGGTTTTAAGTTGCAAAAGTGGATAAAAAGTCATGTTGGTATAAAACTTTTCTTATTGTACAAAGGACAGGAAATAGAAGACAACAACTTGGTGGTTACAAAAATTGGTTTTTTAGTTTGTTTGTTTCTTCTAGCTTTAAAATGGACACAGTGCAGTGCATAGGTTCTGGACCAGTGATACTGGGGAGAAGGGAAATGGGAAAAATATTAGAATTAAAGAAGCAAAAAGAGTATGGGGCAGCCAAGGATGGTCTGGACTGACAAGTGTGCGAGGGAATGGAGGGAAAGAGGAAAAAAGACCCAAACCCCTTACAAATCCAAATAACCCATCATATTTGAGCTTCCAACAGAGTTCTACAAACAGAAATTGAACATATTTTAAAAGCTTCAAGTATGAATAGGTAACATATGTCTGTCTTGGGGTTCTTAAAAATGAACTGTGATAAACTAACATGCCACACTCCTACTTCTCATAGGTTTACTATGTTAGAGGCTTTTTAAGAGAAATGCCTAAAATTGGTAGGTGGAACATGGGTGATAGGTAAGTGGAAATAAGTCACTAGTGGTAACTAAATACTTGTGCTCAAACTTAGCATCTGGTTTGTGCTTCCAGGAAAAACGGACATTGTGAACAATTTAAATGGGGAGGGGAAAGAAAAGATCCTCCCTTTCTGTAAAAGTCCGATTGTGACGTTTAAAGATTTCCACAAAACAAAAATATCTGGTGCCCACATCTCATTTCCCACGCCAAAAAACAAAATGGAAGCTCGGACAATAGGAATAAGAGAAACATTTCCCTTCCATTTCTCCAAAATTTCCCAGATACTTTGGCTGTTTTGAACAGACCTTCTAAATCTCTTTTGAGGTCACCTACTTTGAGACAATAGAGTCTCTGATTTTCAGGTGACACGACAGTGAGCCCAGAAAACATAAATCTTAATCATATTTTTCACTTTTGCCATTCTTACAGAAAAGATCGCAATTTCTTCCCCATTTTGCAAAGCTTTTGCTAGTTTCAGGGATTTGTGCTACGATCTGACTAAAATAAAAATCCCTGAAAATCTCTATCACAAAAAGCAAAGCCAGCCTAGCAACTGTTCATCATTTCTTGTGTTTGAAGATACAGTAGCCAAGGTAGCAATGGAAGTCTCAGAGGTCTGATGGTTTTTAATCCCATGAACTTTAGTGGACAAACAAGTACATTTTCCACATGAACTGAAATCATTGCAGCCATGGCAAATCAAGGAAGTAATAATGAAAATTCACATTACTGGTATGCTGCTATTTTAAAAAATACAGCCTTACAAAATAAAATCTACCTAAACTGAAGCTGTGGAATAATTTTAACAATTGAAAATTACTACCTTCTCTAGAATAACATGTACTTAGAAATGAAATGACTCAGAAACCAACATGATGCATGTATTCTGCTTTCTTTCAAGCACATTCAACATCAATTTACAATATATCATGCTAAATATTCAATAAGCAGTACTCAAACAATTTTGTCTGTCTTTGCTGCATCTAAATATTCTGCTGTTTAACTAAATTCACTTTGCACTATAAATGATACAAATATTATTATACAGATGCCATTCTTACTAAAAAGCTGGATTTCTCCCTTAGCCCCTCTAGTACCATAAGCAACCTAATCAAAGGAAAAGGGTGCATTGGGGGTACTCTGTAGAAAATTGTTCATCCCCAATTCACAGACATCATGAAACATGAAATTAACTCCAGCATGTTAAAAGAAAAATTATGGATTAGCACAGAAATCAAACACAAAGAAACTATTTATTTTCTTTTCCATAGCCCAGAATTGCCATTAGCTTACCTTATTAGCTGAAATGCCAAACAGAATGTCTTTATGGAAAATTAAGTTCATTATTCATCTCAGCTTTGGTTTGGTACAGTGCAGCTGAGAGCATTTAGCTTCTCTCTATGATTTGCCGATGCAAAGTGGGTGAGTAAGGCAGTAAACACAGAACTTGGGAGGTGGGGTGTGGTTGGCCATGGCTCACAACTCTAGACTTGCAAAGTTACATTTTTATTCATGTGAAGATCCTTACTGAAATTAAATCTTATAACCGAAGAATGACACTGAAGTGAATCCTTAGTGCAGATTTTTAAGCCAGTGCAGTTTTGCACAGCAAAAACAGTGTCCTGCATGCTCTCTGTCCCAGCAAAATAACATCGTGTGCTCTTTCATTATCTTGGTGGATTCTTAACCTACTGATTTACTTTGCAGCACAAACAGTGGATAATGTATATTCTGTCTAGGGGAAATCCATGTGGGGGAGCGATCTCTGCAATTTTCTAAAAAAAAAAAAATACCTGATTGTCTGACTACTGATGGAAAGACAGATGCATTTTACAATTTTGAAGATAAGTGTGCACACACACGCAAATGGAATACAACATTCAGACAGCAAATAAAGACAGAGGCTTTAGGGCTCCAGAGGTAAAACAGCCATAGATACCTGTCCTCCGGACATAAAATTCTCATCATATTCTTTAAGAATTCATTAATTTTCTTCAAATAAATTAAACCTTTGGAAAACACTTTTTTTTCCTAAAAAAAGTGACTTCCATAGAAAACATCCCAGAAAAATCTTAATTAGTTGAAGCATGTGTCTCATTTCCAGATGGGCAAAGGAGCTATGCAGCGTCCTCTCCCAGGTGTCTGACTTCACAGAATTGGAGCAGGCAGCATTTATTAAAATCCAGCTTTACCAAGTAAAATGTGCAATCCCAACACCAAGACCAGGCCTAGATTTATCAATAGACGAGGACAGCGAGACTGAGCAAAGCAATGCTAGCTTGAAAACTTTTAAACCTTTCTTGTCTTTATCACGTTGAGAAACCAAATCCTAAAACTCTCCCCTCCTGAATTAATAAGAACATGGCTGCCTCTAATGAGAAACGATAAAGAAAAAGCAATAACGAAATGATTGGTTTGCCTCCAAATATTAACAGAAAGTTCCATTCTTAGGCATACACCCTGGAGAAATGAAAACACGTGTCCACACAAAAATCTGTATGTTCATAGTTCATAGCACCATTATTTACAAAGCCAAAAAGTGAAAAGAACCTTAAGTTCCATCAGCTGATGAATGGATTAAAAAATGTGGCATATCCATACAATGGAATATTAGTTGGCATTAAAAATAAGTAAAGTATTGATACATGCCATAATGTGGATGAATTTTGAAAACAGTATGCTGATTGAAAGAAGCCAGTCACAAAAGATTACATATTGTACAATTCCACTTCTATGAAATGTCCAGAATAGGCAGAATCTATGGAGATAGGAAGTAGATTAGTGGTTGCCCTGGGCTGCGGGTAGGAGTACTGGGAAATGAATGCTAATGGGTACAGGGTCTCATATTGGAGTGACGACACTGTTCTTATCTCAGATTGTGGTGATTTGCACAACTCCGTGAATATACTAAAACCATTAAATTTTATACTTTAGGTTAATTTTATGGTTTGCAAATTATATATCAATAAAAATGTTAAAATTATTAATTTGTCACAGAAACATTGTCATATAATGTTTGTAAATATAAGAATTAGACATATTTAATAAAGTCCGTAAAGGTAGGTAGGGAGAGGTGGTGAAAGAGTAAAGATAACCCCAAACATGGGAAACCCTTAGGGACTCATGAGCAGTAAACCTACCTCAAGGACCATTTATGCTGGTGTCTAATCGTGGCTAATTTTCAATAAGGAAAACTCCCCCAAATCAGAGAGAGTGAGAGTAAGAAGAAGAAGAGGAGGAGGATGAGAAGAAAGAGAAAGAGGGGGAAGAAGAGAACAAAGAGGAAAGGAGAGGAGGAGAAGAATAAGGAGGCGGCTTGTTTTTGATTAGGTAATGTGAAGGGGCAGAAGGTTCAATGCAAAAGTAGGGTCACAGACCTTAATTCTGATGATACAATATCAAGTGATCTAGATGAGAATAAAAGAAGAAAGGCTTTTAAAAAAAAGCAACCCAAGAGAAGCGTTTCTGAAGTAGAAGGAGGCTTTTGAAGTGTTCAAATTAAAGGAACTTGTTTCAAGCATGCGAGATGGGTTCACAATCAAGGAAGAGCACAGGTAAGTGATGAGCATCCACAATAAATGCACCAACAGGGCTAGAGCCAAGAATAAAATGAAGTTAGTGAATTAAAAAAAAATAAAAGGAATTTAAAAAGCCAAGGACAGGAAAAAAAAAAAAAAGCCTTTTTAGAAGATATGAATTGGAACAAATAGAAGAACAAGGACAATCCCAAGGCTTGATCCAGATGGTATAATGTGAACAGATGATGATGAACGAGGAGGAAGGGGAGGAGGAGCAGCAGGAGGAGGAGCAGTGGGGAGGAGGGAGGAGGAGAACAAAACATCCACTCTCAAACTTTACCATGTTCTCTATCAAAAACATAATCTTCAAATTGGAAATGGTAGGAGAAGCAGCATGGTGAAGAAAAATTTGAATCCCAGGAAAACCTCTTATATGCAGATGACTCATAAATTCATATTTTCATTCCAGATCTCCCATAGGAACTTCAGGTACTTGACAACTTCACTTAAATACTTCAAAGTACTTCATACACAGCATCTTCAAAATCACACTCATTTGTTCCTCGCCCTCCATGCACCATAGCTCTTCTAGAATTCCCTTCTTCAGTAAATGGAAACACTATCTTTTATGCAAGTCAGAAATACAGGTATCATTCTGGACACTTCCCTCTCCCTGCCTACCACCAAGTCCGATAGATCTGGAATGTCTGGAAACTATCTGCTTGCCTCAATATCACTGTCACCATCCTAGTCCCAGTCACCATTTTCTTTCACTTGGAATACTATATTTGTCTTCTTACTGGTTCTCCTTCTTTTATTTTACTTATCTTTTCACTCTATCTAAAGAGATGCTTTCAGAAGGCAAAGCGGATATCAGCTTTCCCCACTCTTACCCTCCTACACACACAAACAAGGATATAAAGATTGAAATTTTAAACACAACCTCCAGGGCCCTGAATGATACAGTCCTGCACATCTTCCCAGACTCATCTTGTACCATCCTGGTGACCTAGCCACACTAGATTTACTTCTGAGCCTGCTGTTTCTTCCTGCCTTTGCATGATCCCCTTGGCTCATTGTTTAATTTACTTTAGGTCTTCCTTCAGACCCAAGCCTAACCATTACTTCCTAGGGCATGTATCCCTGAACATTTTAAGTCAATACACTATTACAGTATCATAACCTCCTTTGTAGGTATTGAGAAAAGTGGTCACTTGGGATTGACTTGTACTTATGAGCAGAAGCTTTAGGAGGTACATGAGCCACTACACTCTTGGCACTTTGAAGAGATTTGCTTGGGTTGAGTCTCTTAGTTAAACTCACTATGGAGAGACCCTGCCTCCCCATTGGACACTCTTCTAAAAGGGCAAGTAGGAGGGATGCATTGCATGGAGGGAAGGCAGGGAGTAAACATTTTGGGGTCGGGGATTCAGAAGTCTGATCTTAGGCGCCAGATGTTTAGAAGAATGCTAGGAAATAGTAGTTGCCTATCTCTTAATCCATAAGGGCTTTAGTCCTATGGGAAGCTGAATTCAGCCACAATTCGTCCCAATGAAGACAGCCCTGACTGCAGACAGGGAAGAGATCCTAGCATAATTCAATAGTAGCCCTTACCATGGTAGCAAATTTAAATTTATCTGTGTGGTTGATTTGAATATGTCCCCACTGACAATAAGGAGCAAGAGACTAGGAATCATGTCTGGTTCTGATCATCACTGTATTCTTTGAATCTACATAGGGCCTGGCATAGTAGGCACTTAATATTTTTTGAATGAATAAATGAAAAAGCTCTTAAATTGGCAGGCTGTGGTGAGAGAGTAATGATAGCATAAGTGCTTCTAGCAAAACAATTTACAGCATGTGTTCTACATCAGGACGAGTCTTGTTTACAAAGTCTGACCATTCTATATCTCTCCCTGGTCAACATGGCTCTGACGTCACTACTGTGTGAAGATACACTATTGTCAAACACATACATTTTGCTTAGAAAATTAGAATGCAGGATGTTGATTTAAAACACCATAAGATTTATTAGGTGAATAATTTAATTTTCCCATGAAGATATTTTCCTTTTTAAAAAGAAGGCACACCTAAAAACATGATGCTCAAGTGCCTAGGCAAATTATATCTTTTTGTACTTAACAGAGCTTTTGGTATGACCCCAGAATCAAGGTGGGCAATCTTAAAGATTGTTCGAGGAACTGTGACAGCAAAAGACAAAGACGGACAAGTCTTTTGAATCATCCAAAAGATTATAGCTTGATGGGCTTGTACAAGCCGGCATCATCCTACAATCAGCTGTTTGGTGGAAGGTCTCTGAGCACTAAGAGAAGCAGCCTGGGTTTACGAAGAAGTAGTAGGCTAAGCCGACTCTGCTTTATTTTTATGTTTAAAGATTAACATGGTTGATAGGTAAACAGACATCCTGAGCTTCCTTACGCAAAGTCATCTTTATAGAAAGAAAACAGGAGGAAAATATTTCTAAATGTTAACAGGACTGGCTTTCACAGGAACTGAATTTTCTCACTTCTCTGCCTGGAATCCTTTCCAAACAACAAAAACAACAATACAACAAAATGAGGAGAAATACCCACAAATCACATTTTCAGCAGAACCAGTAGAAAACCCACAAACTCCAAAGTCAGAGTCAAGCAGAAAGCCACGGAGGGAAGTCACAGTAACGTGGGAGGTAGGTGGGAGGTATGAAGGGGACCTCGATGTGGCAGAGCTCAGAAAGCTCTGTCCAATATACACTCCTCCTCAAAGACTGAGGACCTCAATCTAAGAGGAAAGTGCTGTGGAAAAGGCTGGGACGAATGTAGGTGGTGAGGGTAAATGGGCAAACCTCGTTAAGAGCCAGAAAAATTCTTTCTGAAAATGACTATATCATTTGTGTCCCCATGTGACAGACAGCCTGTGAGGTCATGCATAAAGTAATTGAGGGAGAAAAGAACTAGGTCGGGTCTGAGAGTCAGAGGATGAGTGTCTACAAAGATGCATCATATTATGAAGAAACAGTTTACAACTGTAGCAACAGCAAAGGAAGCCCTTGATTCATGAAGGCTTGGAAAACTGCTGCCCACCATTCCCTCCACAGGAACCTTCTTCTGATTCTCTAGGAAAATGCAACTCATTCAAATAGCAGTAATATAAAAGGAATATACATGCAGGTACTATAAGGAATATGAAAAAGAGCAGGCACAAATTTCTTGTAAATAATGAAAATGCACTGGAAAAATGTGTTGCCACAAATAAGATTAAAAGCTTGACACAAATTCAAAACAATAACTAATGAGGCAATTACAGCTATAAAGGAAGATCACAAAGCAGAATTATAAGAACTCAGGGAAGAAGTGAAAAGGCAACAAAAAGTTGCTGATAGATAGCTGGAGGATGTGAAATAGGAACTGGCAGAATTGAAGGAAAGGAAGGTAAACGGAGACACTTAAAAGATAAAAATGAAAAAAACAAAGAAACGGTGCAGAGATAAAAAAGATAAAGAAGGATTAGGGAGTCAAGGAAATATATCCAACATATGCATTGCTATAAGCCCAAAGGAGGAAGTCAAAGCAATGGAATAGAATAATTATCTTAAAATATAATTCAATAAAACTTTTCTGAAATAAAAAATGCCTTCAATCTACTTATTGAAAAAGTACCCCCATTTTGTCAGTGAAAAGTCATCTAGAATGGTCAACGTGAAGACTTAGAAAAATTTTTGGAAAGAATTCTTTAAGCAGTCAGGCAAAAAGATAAAATCAGTTTAAGGGAGAGGAAATGAAGTTTTGGACTTACCCACAGAAACAATTAACCCCAGCACATAGCAGAGCAACATCTATAAAATATCAAGGCAGAAAGCAGGAGCCAAGGATTTTCTATCTGGTCAAGCTCTCTTTCAAGTATAAAGACTCAAGTAAAAAAGATAGCTTTCAATATGTCAGAATTTGGGTAATATTATTTAAATGAGCCTTTCTATGGGAAAATACTAGAGGACAAGCTATAGATAGACATGACTTCAACAGCAAAACATCAGAAAAGAACCAGTGGCCAATACCCCCACGTTCATTGCATTATTTACAATGGCCAAGATATAGAAAACCTAAGTTTCCATCCATGGATGAAGAGCTAAAGAAAATGTGATATATATAGAATGGAATATTATTCAGCCAGAAAAAAGAAGGAGATCTTGCCATTTGTGACAACGTGGATGGACCCTGAGGGCATTATGTTAAGTGAAGTAAGTCAGGCAGAGAAAGACAAATCCTGTATGATCTTATATATGGACTCTAAAAAAAAATCCAACCGAGCTCATAGATACAGAGAACAGATTGGTGATTGCCAGAGGCAGGGGGTAGGGGATGAGTGAAACAGGTGAAGGAGGTCGAAAGGTACAAACTTCTAGCTATAAAATAAAAAGTCCTGGGGATGTAATGTATAGCATAGTGACTATAGTTAATAATACTGCATTGCATATTTGAAAGTTTCTGAGAGAGCAGATCTTAAAAATTCTCATCACAAGAAAAAAAAAAATTTTTAACTATGTATGGTGACAGATGTTAACTAAACTCATTGTGATGATCATTTTGCAATGTAGACAAATATCGAATCATTATGTTGTACACCTAAACCTAATATAATGTCATATGTCACTTATACCAGTGGCCAAAGCCTAGTTCAATATATTTTAGAAGTTTATTGTTTTCCTCATGAATTTATAAGGAATAGCTTTGTGATCCAACATTACATGAAGTTTCTGTAAGTTATATATATATAGATATACTTTAAGAATTTTTTTCTATTCCTAATTTGGTATGATTTTTTTTTGTTAAATCATTAATGGCTGTTGAATATTATGAAATGCATTTTACACATATATTGAGATAGTCATACACGTTTTCTCCTTTAATCTAATGCTGTGAATTATGTGAATATCTTTTGTAATGTTAAGCCTTCCTTTCATTACCAAATAAATTCCATCTGATCATCTTATTTTACATTATTTATAATTAGTTAATTTTATTGAAATATTTATTAAGATTTTCGCATTAGGTTCATGAAAGAAATTGTGTTAAAACTTTCTTTTCTTAAATTGCCCTTGTCTAAGGCTGCACTAAATCCTAAAATGAATTGGCCAACTTTTCTTTTGTTTAGATCTCCAGAACTTTTGTACGGGGGCAATATCCTTCTCTTGCAGGTTTCATAAAACTATTTGGGTCTGGTACTTTTTTTTCTGAGTCAATTTTAAATTGATGTGTAAATTTCTTAGACTGTTATGGATATATTCAAGGTTTCTGTTTTTATTGAGTTTTGAAAAATTTCTTTTTCTAAGAAATTATCCACTTAAGTTTTCATGTATTTGGTATGAAGTCTATTTCTATTCTATTCGCATGACAGATTTAACATCTACTATATATTTATCCATGTTCTTTTCTTTGTTCCTTATAGGGTTTATACTATGCTTTCTTTTTTTCTCTTCGGTGAGGTTATTCAGAGGTTTATCAATATTACTAGTCTTTTCAAAGAACAGCAACAACAACAGAAATGTTCACAGTGATATTTGCGGGTAATTTCTATTATCTTCTTTATTTTCTTATGCATTTTACAAAATTTTCCCAATAAATGTATATTAACTATATGAACCTCCCCAATAATAACTGTAATAAAATTATACACTTCTTTAAAACAAAATAAAGAAATAAGTACTGAATAGGAGATTCATAACTGGTTGAATGACTTTCCCTAAATGGTATGTAAATAGTTTCATGAAAAACTATAGAATGGTCTCTAGTGGCATGCATAAAGCCTTTCTTTTTTGGTTCTATTCTGAACATGTTTTAAATCATCAACTTTGATGATAATATATTAGACATTATTATGAGATTTACAATATAATACCTCTTGGGAAAATATTTAAAATATTGGATTTCAGATTTAGTATTCTCCAATTTGGACAGCAGAAACATTCTTTGCAGTAGTGCAAATGGCACTGTTAGGTGGTTGAATTAGAAACAAGCTGTCCCTTCCTCAAGATTCTACTGCCATTTGCCAGAAAATTGTAGTAATAAATAAATAACACTAAGATAACTACTAACATAAACGTGTTCCCTAGAGTTAGATAGTGCACAACCTGCACAAGAGTAAGGGGTGGCCCTTGGCCAGAAAGACATATTCATATCTATAAGATGAGATTTGATAAAGATAAATATACTATTCTACATTATGTTCAATCATCCAAGTGCACAGTGCAGGCTGGGAAAAACATGTCAACATGATTTCATGTGAAAAAATGGCTCAAAAATTTTATTTGAGTGTGAGACAGGTTGGCATGGCTGCTAGACAAGCTAGTACATAGATAAAAGTAGGGTGCTCATATCCAAAGATTTTCAGTGGACACTGTGAAGTCCGAATTCAACTGAAATATTGTTCACACAATTTTACATAAGTTAAAAGGGATGTTGTTTGCCTTGGAACTAGATACAATTTGTCATCTGGCATGCTGAAAGTTCTTAAAGTCCTGTTCTTAGAGAATTGCCAATGCAACTAGGTCTTTTGAAGATGGAACAATGAAGACTTAGGGGCAAATAATAATTTTCATTAAACACCGAAGGATTGCCAGGTGGAAGAGCAGTTAGATTTATTTCACATAGCTCTACATCCAAGTTAAAGGGAGGTAGAGATTTGTATGTACAATACAGAAGAATGTTCTGAAAAGAGTGTCAAGAACAGAAACTGGTACTGGGTGAAAATTCAGACAACCTTTCTAGAGGTCATTTGGTAATATGTACAAAAAGCCTTAACATTTTGCATACCCATTGGCCCAGCTTGTCTCCTTCCTGGAATTTCTACTGAATAAATAATTGAATGCTTCCTGAAGCATCTGTAACAATAAAAGATTTGAATAGGTTATGAAGTAAAAGGAAAAGAAATGTGAAAAAAAAACCAGAATGGGGGCAAAGAGAACTGGGGAAAGAGAATGAACTCAATGGAACAGAAACTACTATTATAAGTACAGGGATGGAAAGGAGAGTGAGGTATTATTAGAAAACTGCCAGTCAAAATAAGGTTGAATGCAGGCCACTGAGGCAATGGCCCAGTTTTTTTGTTAATTAGATGAGAGAATTGTGATTGCTAAAATAAAACTTAGATTGAGGATCTCTAGTGTAGTGAGGTCAACAAAAATAGCTAATTGGTGGGAAATTACTTTAGTCATTTGAAAGTGAAGAAACCTATTACTAAGGGTGTTAAACTGTTTGTAATGTAGAGAAGGAAAAGGGCTTCATGCACAGATTATGTACTAGGATGCTACATCAATAGAGGGCTCCGGGATGTGGTGTGCTAAGGAAACACTTGCTTTAGAAGCGCGCCCTCCAGCTTAGACATTTGTGATTGTCTCCACCCGAAAAGGACATAAAGAGCGAAAAAAGTCTCTGCAGAATAATTATTCAAAGTTAGAATATTTAAGTTATTTTAAGATACTAAGATTTGCTTGCACTTTTCTTTTTGAATGGATGAATTCTAAGTCTAATAGTTGAAAATAATCTAACAAACACAGAAACTGATGGCTTTTCGTACCATCTCCATATAAAAGACGCATCCAGTGCATATATATAGTGATCTCATTTAGCTGATATGTGCTGGATGGATGATTTCATGCATTTTCATATAAAGTTTAAAAAATGGTTAGGTTTAAAAAATATATCCCGTATTAGGCAGTAGAGTCTGCGGTAGGCAGAATAATGGCTCCCTGAAGATGCCCGTGTCTTAATCCATGGAATGTGTGAATATGTTACCTTACATGGCAAAAGGGACTCTGCAGATGTGATTAAGTTAATGATCTTGAGATGGGGAGATTATCCTTGACTACCTGAGTGGGCCCAATGTAATTACAAGGATCTTTGCAAGTGAAAGAGAGAGGCAGGAGAGTCAGAGAAGGAGACGGGACCACAGCAGCAGAGATAAGACTGAAGCAATCGACTCCGAAGACGAAAGAAGTAGCCAGGAGTCAAGAAACACAGGCTGCCTCTAGAAGCTGAAAAAGGCAAGAAAATGGATTCTCCCTAGAACCTCCAGAAGGAACACAGCCCTGTTGATACGATGATTTCAGCTCAGTGAGATCCATTTCAGACTTCTGCCCTCCAGAACTGTAAGATAATAAATTTGTGTTGCTTTAAGCCACCAGGTTTGTGGTAACATTACAGCAGCCACAGGAACCTAATACAGATGCTGTAGGATTTCATTTCATCAAAAGCCTGACTAAATGAAATTGTGATCTCTAAAAGTAACTTCTGCAATCCCTCTTAAATCTGTTCTCTTGTTTCAATTCACGTTGCTGCCACCTGTTTTCAGGCTTAATAAAAATAACAGCATTTATTGAGGCATTATATAATGTCCCTTTTGCAAGCATTGTTCTACACCTTTTACATTACATTAACACATTTAATCCTCTTAAAACTCCTATGTGATAGGTATTGTTCCTATCTCCATATTACACAGCAGGAGATCAAGAGAGAGGTTAAATAACTCACTCAAAGTTGCATAATCAGTAAAACACAGGGTTTGCACACAGCTGTCAGGCTCCAAGACTGTACTTGCTCTTCCTAGAAGGAACTTCATGGCCTTCAAATGGAACAGCTGTCAATGAGGGTACTCGCCTCACCAATTCACTATTTATATTGACTCTGTTGATAACTATCGTGGTAGAGAGAATTTTGGCTTCCAAGGTCTCCACCCCCTGGTGTCATGCCCATGAATATGTTATGTTTCATGGCAAAAGGGACTTTGCAGATGTCAGTAAAGTTACTAATCAATGATTTTAAAATAGGGAGATTATCCTCTACTAATCTGGATGGACCCAACGTAATCACATGAGCCCTTAAAAGAAGAGCTTTATGTTATGTATATTTTTACCACAATAAAATAAATTTTTTTTGTAAAAAAGAAGAGTTTTATCCTGGCTGAGGGCAGAAGAAAAAGTCAGAGAGATGTGGCAGAAGAAGTCAGAGATTCAAAGCATGATAAGGATTCCATGTGCTATTTGTTGGCTTGCAGATGAAGGGACCTCAGTTGTACAGCTACAAAGAACTGAATTCTGCCATCCACCTGAATGTATTTGGAAGCAGAAACTTCCCCAGAGGCGGCACATAAGAGCCCAGGTCAGCTGATACTTATATTACAACCTTGAGTGGCCTTGAGCACAACACTCAGCTGAGCCAGGCTGTGCCTGGACTTCTGACCCATGAGAATGTCCACCTTTCTAACCTCTTCTCCAACTGCTCTGCCACAAGACTCTGAACTAAGCTGGCTGCTGAGATAACTACTATGATGATGTGTACCCTATTTCTTCTCTCCCCTCCTTGCTCTCCCTTGTGCCTTCCCTCTCTCTTGCCTGTGAGCCATCCATCCATCCACCCATCCATGCATCCATAAATGGTGTTTACTAGGCACTAAGTTAGGCATGCGGGACTCAGGGCTGAATTACACAGAGATTAATAGACAATGGGAAAATGCTAAGACAAATCTCTCTCAATATGCTTCCATAGAAATGAAACCAAAGTTTCAGAGATATAGCATTTCAAGTGGGGATACCTCTCTTCTCGTCTATCCTTCCTTTCCTAAAGCCCAGGTTGGAAGTCTTCTTCCTATAAACCCCAATAATCTGTGTTCAGGTCTTTTTATGCTTCTTCTTACTTTGCCTTGTATTTTATTTACCTAACTATCTAGTTTCCCACCAGACTATAAACTCCCTAAGAATAGGAACTGTTTTACAAATCTTTGAATTCCCTTCTCCTGTTTGCTTCAACCCTTGCATATAGCAGATCTTCTTTTTTTGTTACTTGAATTGAATTGATTACTCAGGAAAAGCTCCTTTACAGTAAATCCTATTACAAGGTTTACTTTACAGTAGAATCTCCAAGTTATAGCAGAGGATCTACCAATTTTAGGTAATATTCACCCACAATATTTACTCTTTAAAAAACAATTCTTCAAATTATTCTAAGGTTATAACCAAAAAGGCTTTTCTAATTAACCGTTGTAAGGAAAAAGGAAAGTCATCAATTTTAAGTTTTTAAGGAAAAAGCTACCTAATTTTAAAGATATCATAATTTAAACTTGTTAGTAGCTCTTTACCTCTTTCGGGGACATGATAAAAGTTAAGGACTTTTCTCCTAAGTAGGATGAACGCAAGCAGCCGTCCTCCCCAATTTTTTATGTAAGTTCACAAGTTCACTGACCCCCTGGAGTCCATTCTTGCACACCCTAAATGTCCACAGCCCCAGGTCAAGAACATTTGACTTAGGTTGAGGGGTACACCCTGCCTTTCTGCATTTGAGTTCTGCTCAAACGCCCACCCCACCCCTCACTCCACCAAACGCTCTTCTCAGGGCAGGATTACTTCAGAAGTCAGTCAAATGTGCAAGCTTGTCCTTCTGCTCCCGGGCTGCTCCAGCCCTATGAATAAGCTCCCCGTGATACCCTGGGCCTGGAAACCCTCCTCCTCTAGGGTCTGCTATAGGGAGCCCTCCCTTAATAAGCCTTTCTAGAAAGGGCTTCTCTGGAAAGTAAGCTTTTCCATCTGGCCTGCCACCTAGGGCATTTCTCTGGCTTGCTGGGCTGAGGCAATCTCTCTCTTTCGAGGCCTCAAACACGGCCAAGGACACTTGGTTTCAGAGAGCATGATGAGAAAAGACAGTTTTTAAGTTTGGTAGGTAAACAAATGAGGCCAGACAGCATGTTTTTGATAATACCTGTTCCCTTAAAACAGAAGACGACTTTAGAAAGTACATCCTGGTTATTATTCCATGAGACCTCTGACTATTAACTAAACAGGTAGTTACGTTTACAGTTCAGAATGGCGTGCTTAAGTCTGGCGTTGACACCTATAAGTCAGTACATTAAGTTTTTAGGGTGCAGCGGGAAGGTGTGAGACTCCCTCATCTCAGTGAATGGGGTAAAGTAAACGCTGCCCTGGATAACCATAGTGAGCACTGCAAGGCCTTCTGTAGAAAGCTCTTGCCCTTTGGTCAAAGGCAGAAGAATGTGAGCTGGGCAAAAGCGCTGCAGGTAACGAGCAAACCATACCTGCTGGGGGGGGGTAGGGGACTTGTCTGATTGGCACCAGCTGTGTGACTGGCTGTAGCAGATATTACTATGGTTTGCCATTTTTGAATCCATTTGCACCCAGATGCAGCTCCTAGAGGTGCCAAAACATTGTAATTTACAAATAAATGTGAGTAGGAGAAAAGTTTCGCAGACATCTTTCATAAATGAGGAAGAGAATCACAGATGAGGATTAGCGTTTGACAGACAGCTTCAGCCCAAAGCTCAGAGAGCGTGAACGGAAGTATCATGCCAGGTACTGCCTGCTCAGCTAATGGCGAGTCAGGCACAAAATGCAGAGTAAGAGCAGCGTAGGACTCCCAGAGGGGACAGCGCCGGGGCGGATGGGAAGATCAAGGGACACAGTGTTGTGATGTGCCCAGCACAATGCCCCACGTGTAACGAGTGACTGATAAATGGTGGGTGGGAATCTGGGCAAAATCCCAGGCGAGTCCTCATGTTTCCAGTGAAAAGTTGGTTGTACTTATTGAAACCTCGGTACTTTACAGGATTTACTCCTCAGAAGAACTCCACAAGGTGAGTCTTTTTGCAAATGAAGAAAGAGAAGTTGAGTGGTGGAGTGATATATTTAATGCCATCTAGGGGGTAAGTGGAGGAACAGGCGTTCACACTGGGCAGCCCTCACTCTCACTGTGCCTCCCTGTGCCCATGTGGACACACAGAAAAATACCAGCCAGCTCGGACACCTCTAAGCACTGGGACATCACAACAGGATGTTACCTTGTCTTGGCAAAGCCCAAATCTCTAGTAGAAGTCAATATATTAAAATGGACAAAAAACAACTACAGCAATGCTGTACAGAAGAACTTTGTACGACAATGGGAATGTTTTATGTGTGTGGTCCAACACAGCAAACACCAGCCACACAAAACTACTGAGCACTAGAAATGTGGCTCCCGGGACTGAGAAACTGAATTTTAATTTTTATTTAACTTTAATTAATGTAAATTTAAATAGCCACATGTGGCTACCATATTGGACAGCATAGAACTAGATTATTTGATTTAAAAGGAACCCTAGGGGCCATGTGCCCTCATTTCACCAAATAGGGAAACTTCCTTTGCTCTATCCCTGACGTGTTCATCCAGCTTCTTGTTACACATTTTTAATAACAAGCAGCTTTTCACCTTGCTTGAGATCCGATACCTTTGTTAGGAAAAATCTTCCCAATCTAAGAATTGCATCCTCAAGTGTATGATCTGGGGATACAGTTAGGTTTTGGTGTAATAATAAACCTACTCATTATTTCTTGGGGCTATCTCCTGACTTGCCCTCTCTACTCTTCTCGTGCCTGTGAACTTTTAGGTCTCCAAGGGTGGGCCAGCTGCACTTCAATTCTCTGGGTGCACAGTACTGCACCGCCATCCACAGAATCTAGGTGATCGCATCCTGCTGGCCTGCTGCTGAGCTGCGCTGAGCCCCCAGTGCTGCATGAGCGTGAGGATGCTTTCCCTCACCAACAGTGCTCTGCCATCTGCTCAGATTGCTTCTCCAGGACCCGTCAGCCCTTCTGCCTCTGGGGCCAGCAGCTTGGTCACTGGGCTCAGGAGCCTGATGCCTCTCATGCCACTCTGGAAAGACCGTCCCTGCTCTTTCTCATCCTCACACCATTGCTTGTCCTTAGAAATGCCACATTAAGTTGAGAGAGTTAAATTGCTTGGACTTGGCCTCCAGTCTTGACCTCCAGACTAGGCCGTTTCCTTCATCTTCGAGAAATTTGAGTGTTTTAGAAAAAAATATTTCATATCATCTTATCACCTAGAGACGAAATCCTTCATTTACTTATTCTCAGCAGCAGGGTAGTCAGCTACCCGATCTGTTCTGTTCCTTTCTCTAAACTGGTCTCTCCCTTTCCCACTTTCATCTAGTCACCTCTCCTGGATTTCATTCTGGGTCAAACAGGTGCTGAATAAATCTTGGCTGAATTAAAGGCTTGTTGAGAATGGCAGTTCTATTCAAGCATTTAACAAAATTTTTCATTATACACTTATGGTCTAGATGATGCAAAGGGAATACATATTATGATAGTTGGATGGATTCATCACTGGTTGAAGCTAAGAAATACAACGCTACCTTCTATTCATCCATTACTATAATTAAACGAGATTAAATTGGTGTGGTTTAATTTTAGTGAATTCTTTCATTTCTTAGTTACTTACAAGTCCCTGTTAAGTGAATAATTAATACTTCATTCTTAGGCATGGGGATATTTCATAAAATATTGAAGCAAGAGAAAGTGGAGGCTGTGGAACATATTAAGACTGTATTTATTACTTTAAATTAACTTCATCTGGGCTTAAACAAAAAGGAGAGGGCATTAAATGAGGGCTTGCTAGAATAGTGAATTATCTGCAATGAGACACATGTACATGAGGAAAAATCCAAAGTAAGCTGAGAAGAAGGATAAGGAAGACTACATTGACTTCCAAGTTCGTAACTGAATATGGCACCTTTTATCCTGAGGGATTTCAAAAGCCTGACCATTCTGTTTTATTATCTATTATAGGAATTTAGTTTAAACTCTACTAACATTCCTTAACAGCACTATTTATTGGATATATGCAGCTGCCTCTAAGATAATATACACGAGAGCTCTGCATTGGATATTATGTGACTCACCTAATTCAGTTTATATTTTTATAGGTAATTAAGAAGCATTCTAAAGGTAGTCCTTTAGGGAAACATATCTTTTCTTTCTGACTTGGAGTGGTAATTTAATAAATAGTAAAATTGGTGAACTTTGCAAATATTTAGTTAACAATCTAGGATACATGGAGTTCATGCACCAAGCAGAATTCTGGCTCACAATATGCCTGAGAGATAACTATCCCAAAAGGGCAAAAAATAAAGTCATACTGACATAGAGGAAATGGGTTTGGGTATTCCTAGTTTAGTTCTTCATCATTTCAGTGAAATTATTTCTTATAGAAGCAAACATCTCCAAAGTAATCCAAGCAAAGGATATTAAATGGGCAGACAGCATTTGTTTGGACATAACCTTACAGTGTTATGAACAATGTTCTAACTACAATCAGGTTGGCAGTCTCAAGAGGTCAATAGTATTGTTTCTCATTGAAACAAACAAAAAAGCAAAAACAGCCTCGAGCGATGATTCTTTCATAGGCTGAGACATAATTTTCCAGTACATAAAATAATATTGTTCTACTACAATTTAACATTTCATATATCTGGCTTTGCAAATTAATCTCATATATTACTTGCTTTTTAACATGGCAACTTTCCAAACTGGATTTAGGTTTACACTTAATCATAGAGGTAGAATCTGTTGTTTAACTATAGTTAATCATTTTTTAAAATTCCTATTAAAATAAATTCGCATTAACAAACAATCCTTCAGGAAAAGGTCAAAGGGAATATTCACAAAGCAGAGGCAGCAGGACGTGGTGGAAAGTGAACAGATCTTGGAATCGGGCCGATCAGGGTTTAAGCCTATGTTCTTAAGTTCTGTTTCAGTTCTCTCAGATATCTGCTTATACTGACTGCGCATGTTCCCTGGAAGTTCATAAAGAAAGGCACAATGAGATGCACTCTCTAGAAGCTTAAGCAACAGACTAAGCCACAACCCAATTAGACCCAGTGAATAGAAGGAAAAGCAGGGGGAGGGGCCAGCAGCAGAATTTCTGGAGTTTACAGAACACCCAGGTTAATGAACACCTCGTGCTGTGTGACTGAGGACCACCAACAGATGGAGTAAGAGGAATTGAGCAAGACCGCCTGCTGTCTCTGCTTCTCCACCACTTTCTCTCTACAACTGAGGAGCCGTGCAAATGCCAGTTAATATCCAGGCCTCCGTTTCCACATCTGTAAACTGGGTTTTGAATAACCTCCCATTCCACATTATAGAATAAAATAGCTACCTAAAAAGTAAGGGAAAGAAGAGAGAAGAGGAAGAAAGGAAAAGGGGAGAGTCCTGCGAAGCCCAGTTCTCTTTTGCTCAACAGGGTGAGGGTGTGGGAAGGCGGCAGCAGGAGGGAGCCTAGTTAACCTCACGTATGTGATTTCCAAGGCTGATGGCAGCGAGATCAGCGAAGGATGATATTAAGGTCTTGCCTGTCACACGTCCAGTCTTCCAGGGAATTCCATGATACCACTCTGGGAGACCTGGTGCTGTTGACGATGGGTGGGCACAGTAGACAAAGAGAAGGCAGGTCAGACAGTCAAAGCTCTCTGGAAGCAAGGACAGTTTGGAGGAGAAACGAGGAAGTAGTTTCAAATTTCCTATCATAGAATAGCTACAGAAACTGGTTACTAGATTTACCAATGGAATCTAATAAATAACAGCTGGCCTTGGGGTTTTTTTAAAAAAGCAATGTGAAAGGCAAAATATGTATCTTTAAAGAAGGCTGAGAATGCATATGAGATATTTTTGATTGACTGTTCAGTTCATGAGATCATCTGGCATGAAATAAAATGCTTCTTTTTTTCATGCAGTGATTGCCTAAGTTAAATATGGGAAAGCGACCTACACGACAATTTTCGGCTTGTGGATCTGATTTTTCATAAGCCTCACCACACACCCCTCACCAAGAGTTCTTGTTTCTGGTGGATTTGTTTCACCTCCTTTGTGAAAGCCTCAGAGAGAAGGCAGCAAGCAGGAAAATCTGCTATTTATAGACGTTTTTGACTAAAAGTGTCTGCTCAGCGTGCCATGGAATACTTCCAAGAGGTGGGAGAACAGGAAACTATCTAAAATCAACTAGAAGGCTGGAGGAGTGTTATGGGGGAAAGATTTTACACGGGAGTCATTTTCAGAAAGCTCAGGTTTCATTTGCAAACAAATGACAGTTACTTTCACTGACACCCCCTGAGTTACCCAAAAGCCAGCTAAACTTCTACTAGTTAAGGAGAGAAGAAAAAAAGACATGAATTCTCTGAGGATTACAAGTAACTGGGATCCTTTATGGGACTTTAAAGGGAAAAGTCCTGAGGAGTATCTCTCTCCATACCTAATATTTACTACCGGGGGGGCCACCCGTCAGGCTGATGCCTGTAGCAAACTTGGGTGAGCAGGCAGCCTTCTAAGTGGGGACTGCAGGTCCTGGGTGACCTAACAGGTGTCCTACTGTGCCCACAGGAGGATCTTTATCACCACTCCTTTCCACTTTTGTAACTAGAAACAGCAAAACCATTTGCTCAAGTTTTCATAATTAAGTCCTAATTTTATTAAATGTAGCCCACTCTTCCCGTGACTTCTGATGGGCTTGGTTTTCACTGTTTTGGTGGCAGTGGGGAGGCATGTGAGGTAGGGAGTCTTTACCGGAAAGAGAGAGCTGACAGGAAGTGTGGGCTTCCATGGATCTGTGGAGAAAACAGGTTCTGAAAGAGGACTCGCTTCAATGTTCATTTGCTTTGTTTGAATTTCTACAGCCTTATAAGAATGATGTAGCTGGCTTCAGAGAATGGTGAGGATTAATCAGAGACCTTGGGCATGAGCAAAGAAGAGTGATGGACAAGGGCCTGTTGTCATCGGCTAGCAGCGGTGGAAGAGCTCCCACCTATCACAGCTGCCATGATGGAAACACACCTCAGAGAACCTGGGTAAGCCAAAACAGGTGATGAGGAGTCCCCTATAGACAAGCCTCATAGCTGCTGCTGTTAATGAAACTGTCCTGTTGACTTACCAAAGCTGCCTGGAAGAAGGCAGCTGGCTCTGGACAGACTCAAGGCATGAAAACAAACGGAGGTTTTATCTGAACAAACTAAAGCTCGAGGAGGCCAGAAGAATTGTGTTCCATCAGTAAATACTAAGCCCTGGGAAAACCTGACCCACTGACGCTGAGCTATCAAAACATTGACCCTTTGTGATCTTTTTACCTGCAGACAAAAGCTCTATGTGTTTAGTTGGCACATGGGATGAAGAAGCCTTAAACCTACACTGTGACAAAGACCTGTTGTCATTTGACACTGGGAGAGGGCTTTCCTTTACCACGGAATCAGATATGCTGGTTTAAAAAAGATTAGATCAAGCAAAATGCAAAAGAAAAAGTGGTGTGGTACATGAAAGACACGAAGAAGAGGGGAAGCATCTGAGGATGTGTACATTCAAACATTTCACACGATGGTTTTCACTTACTTCCCAAATTTGAAATTAAATTTTTTTCTAAGACCTGAGCAAACACAAGAGTCACGTCGTTATGCCCATTTTACAGACATAGAAATGGAAGTACTAAGGAGAAGGAGTCGAAAGTCAGCAGCAATGTTAAAGCCAAGGGACCCGATGAAGCTCATTTTCATCTTCTAGACTCTACTGCCTCCTTGAGCAGATAAAATAATGTAGTCTGACGGTTACCTAACAAAATTGGGTTAGAGTGCGGTTCTTGGATTGATCTCTGTATCAGAATCATCCCAGGACTACTGAGTCAGACTCTCTTGGGTTGACGCCAGAAATCCTCGTTTCTAGACACTCTCAAGGTGATTCCTGCAGACAGAAATTTAAGGAACCTCTGCCCTAAATATTCCATGATAGAGCAAGTGGCCACACAGACATATGATTCTATACATGCAGACGAATGTGGTATTATTATGCTAATTTTTACCCACATGATGCCACCATGTAATGCTTTGTTCAGCATTTCCAACTTTACAGTTAGATCTTTCCAGTTACTCACGTTTTAATTTCAAAAGCAATGACCAAGGGATCAGCCTGTAGCCCTTGGTATCTCCTATGCTCCATTCCTTTCAGATTTTCAAATCTGAAAAGTTGCCCTGATTTAATATATTTGGTCTTATTGTTCCAATATATTTTCTTCTACACGTCACTATAAATTTTATTTTTGACTTTGGAAAATATGGTTACAGCTATGTTAACAATTTTTATTCTAGGCAACTGAGGTGAGAGGTGAGGGGAGCTGGCTGCCAAGAGAGTGAAAGATGCCAGAGAGAAGTGGTTGTCTTCATATCCGGTCTCAGGGCTCTGAGTGTAGGGCCTAAAGATCGCAACTCCAAACATGGAGCAGTGCCGCTCAATTCGTCCTCCTTTGGAATGTGGTTTACTCCTAATGAGACCACTGGGATGCAGGAGGGACTGACAGGGATAACAGGAGAAACATATCCGTCTCTTTTTTTTAGAAGTGACAAATACTACCCTGCCATTTGTAACCAGAGAATTACAAATTGCAGGTAATTATTTAATTCACAACTGTCTTCATCTGTTGTGAACCTTTTCAGCCACAAATATGCTTCAAATCTGACTTTCAGATCAGTTCTTTTCTCCCTTTGCCTACTTGTGCCTTGACCCTATAGACTTAAAAGGATGTAGCAAGCGGCTAGCCCGGTGGTGCAGTGGTTAAGCACATACATTCCGCTTCAGTGGCCCGGGGTTTGCCCGGGTCGGATCCCAGGTGCGGGCATGGCACTGCTTGTCAAGCCATGCTGTGGTAGGTGTCCCACATATAAAGTAGAGGAAGATGGGCACGGATGTTAGCTCGGGGCCAGTCTTCCTCAGCAAAAAGAGGAGGATTGGCAGCAGATGTTAGTTTAGGGCTAATCTTCCTCACAAAAAAAAAAAAAACAGGATGCAGTAAGAATGGGTAAGCTAGTCTTTGAAAAGAGCCTTAAAGGTTTTCACAATGTGTAAGATATAATGGAAAAAAGAACAGGGCTGTAGCTGGGCAGCGAGCAGTTCATCTCAGCCTGCTGCTGACAAGATGATGGATCTTGTATGAGTCAAGGTAGCTCCTTCGTGTTTATTTTTCTCACTTTTAGAAAGAGTGGGTTGGACTAAATAATCTCAAATAATTCTTGCATAAAGTGGTTATCAGAGGAGAAATAGGCAGGTAGAAAGGTGGCATGTCCACCTTGCAGGGAGACATTTGTGAATGAGATGGTTTACCAGATGGCCGTCCAATGAGGAGATTCTAGAATGCCAAAATTGTCATTTTTTTGAAAAACAAAAAACAGAACCTGTGTGGTTCTTTCATTGTACACCTTAAGGTTTTAGAGACCTGGACAGTAAAATCAGGGAGGAGTCAGAAAATCCTGCAGGTTTATGTTAAACAGTGGTTAAAAAAAAAATAAGGGAAGCACAAGTCATTTCCTTCCACTGTTTAATGTCTCTTTGTATGAGAGAGATTTATCCTCACACCAGAGATGCAGGACACTTCTAACTAGTTTATACTAATGGCTTGAGATCAAGTTCAATATAATCATTGTAAAAGCAAGGTAATGAGTTTTCTAGCAGGATATGTGAAAAACTATTTCCCACTTTATAGTCATTCTTCTTACACGGACTTTGTGAAAAGACACGCTTAAAATGGATCTTATGTCATGAATCAGAGATCAAAGAAAGCATATGTATAAATACATATTTTAGAAGCATGGGTGTAGAAATGCCTATGCAGATGTAACATGTATATATACACCTCTACTCATGTGCACAGAACACAGTAACCCTAACATGCGTATATGGACCTCTACACATGCACACAACATCCAGTAACCCCAACCTGTATATATGAACCTGTACATGTGTACACAGCATCCAGTAACCCTAATCTGTATACGTGGACCTCTACACATGCACACAACATCCAGTAACCTCAACCTATATATGTGGACCTGTACACAAATACACAGCATGCAGTAACCCTAACCTATATATGGACCTGTACATGTGTACACAGCATGCAGTAACCCTAACCTGTATATATGGACCTGTACGCGTGTACACAGCATGCAGTAACCCTAACCTGTATATATGGACCTGCACACATGCACACAGCATGCAATAACCCTAACCTGTATTTATGGACCTATATACACGTATACAGCATGCAGTAACCCTAACCTGCATATATGGACCTGTACACGTGCACACAGCATACAGTAACCCTAACCTGTATATATGCACCTGTACACACGCACACAGCATGCGGTAACCCTAACCTGTATATACGGACCTGTATACACGCACACAGCATGCAGTAACCCTAGACCCCACAACATTCTGCTTCATAGATAGTTCTGTCATACCACAAGCCTGAATTTTGTAGGAAGTTTCCTAAATCTGTGAGGACAATGAGTAGAAATTCCAATTGACAGAGAATAGTGACCTAATGTACATGAAAGAAAAGATCTACCTATCTAGAAAACTCATTTTGCAAATCTAATTAGAAGTCTCTTTATCTTAGAAATGGAAACAAGGCAGCATATTGCTAAACTTTAGCAAATTAAAAAAAAATCCCAGTTTTTAAAGATAGTCCTATATATTCTTATACTTAAAGGACCAGAGAATCATAAGAGGTCTTTCCTTGGTCAACTGAGTATTCTCCAGGAAATAAAAGAATTAAAAAATACAATAAACAATTGGTCAAAGGCACAGAAGGAATAGATAATATGCTTCTCCTTACACTATATTCCCTCCTTTATGTGTAACAGTAATTATTTTCTTCTTTATATCTTTACCTTTTAGCTACAAATAGAGAGGACTGGGTTGAAGGAAAAGAAATCATCCACTGAAAAAAATTAAAGCACCCTCAATTGTGGTTTCAGTCTAAGAATTTATAAAAACACTTAAATATGCATTAAAAAAATAAGGCAAAAAAAATTTTCCCTGTGCCAAATGTGTTCCAAATGGCAGTTAGGAGGGACAGAGCCTGCTGGTGGGGGATGAGGGAAGATGGTGTTGAGAAGCAGATAAATGAGCCCCAGATGTGAAGTTACACATGCTTGTTATTTTTATCCAAAGGGAAAAGTTACGGGTTCAAAATTTCAGATGAGTAATGCAAATCGTTGTGAGGTCATATAACTTTTCACGGATCTTATTAAAAATAACCTGGTTTTACCTGAAAAGGCCAATTTTTTTTCTCTACCAAGTTTCCCTAGCAAATGACAGAATAAAATCTGACTGTTAAGGGATACTAGAGGTTGAACCAAATGAAGTTTCAGATTTCAACTGTTTAGATCTATAAAAATACAATTTCTCCATGATTCAGCTCCATATCAATGAGGTCTAGGGCCAAGGACCCTAGCAATACACGCTTTTCCAAAAATGAGAAAAATGATACCAAGCTTAATTAAGTAAAAAATTTCTTCCACTGAACTCTAAATTCACAATAATCCAGTAACAGAGGGTGTTGCCTTTGAACCTAAAGCCAAAATGATAAAAAAAAAAAACCCTAATCTAGTCACCAAATCAAAGTCAGCTTGACCATATTGCACACATTTTTTAATGGCCCCTATACAACCTCAAATAAAAGATCAATGTATTCTACCATTCAAAAATCACTGTTTGTGTCAAGTTGTGTAAAGCCATGATTTCAAATGGACCAGAGATTGTGGATGAATCTTTCTCTACAAAGTGGTCAATGATTACCTTCAATTCCTGTCTTTAACTTGCACTCGCGCAAACTGTCCTCTAAGGAGAATGGAGAAAGAGGAAACAGAGTCCACTGGCCACTAAGAAATCCAAGGCTAGTTTTTCTCTTTTAGTCTGTGTTAACCAATGCTATTAGTAGCCTTCCATTAGTAGACTGGACTTGGTGGGATCAGAAAGCATTTGTTATGAAACCTTTGTGGCTAACCAAGTACTTCTGGTGTTGTCGAAGCTGTCTTCAGAATAATGAAATTGCAGACCAAGAATAATAAAGTTTCTTTAACAGCTTTCAAGAAGGATTTCCTATTTCTTTTTGATCTTCCTGGTCCTACCACTGGCTCCTTCTGGACCCCTGCTTTCTCACAGTGTTTTGCCAATTGTCTCTCCTCCTCCCATTAATCAGATATGGACAATCATGAGAATTAGAAAGAATTAGTGAGAGAATTACCAAGATTTAGCTGCTGATCTCTGATTCTACATTCAAAGTCAGCATCAGGCAGGAGTAATCTCAGTTTTCTATCAATGAAAGGGAACATCTCCAATAAGATCAGTGATAAATAGGGAGACGATTGTGCAAGCCAGATAGAAAACATAGTCAAGAATCTGTCTTGCTGGATTATTAAGGAAATTTAAATTAAACATAAAGAAAATCATCACTGTGGTTGATGGGGTTTAAAAAAAAAGGCAGCAAGGAAACATCACAAGCAGAATTGCTCAACACTGTCATACATTTTACACAAAGTAGTTTCAACTGATTTAGCATAATTTAAATTGTTCAAAAACAAGAGTAAGGAAAACATCAGCCAGGGAAAGAAAATCCCCACTGGGCAAAGACTGAAATAATCTAAAACAAAATTTTGAAAAATAGTTGTACCTGCATCAGAAAAAATCCTGGGTTCATGCTTGTTATGAATGATTCTTCAGTGATCTTTTCTGGAGTCTTATTTAACCAACAGACCAAAAAAAAAAAAACCACCCCCAAAACCCAACCATCCAGAAATTTTAATTTTGCAAAGGAATAGTAAGCATTCAGAATTCTTGTCATGGAAAACGACTGATCACATTTCAAGCATTAGCCATATAATATTCTATAATAGCACCTAGCACCTTGCATCCTCTGTGTCAATTAAAGATTTTATGAAACCCCGTGGGGACACAGATTTGTAGGTATCTGATGTCTCAACCTGGTTTCTTACCATCTGCACACACATCAGTTTGTTAGCTCTTTCAGTCTTACTAGCCATTCTTTAGAGAAGAAATACAATAACAAAAACTACCCTTCTTCCTCCCCCAAAACCACCCAAACCAACAACACACGATCACCAAGTACAAAGTATTAAAAGAGTTGTACCCAAACCTGGTCAGTCCTGCCATTTCTCGAAACTTGCACACAAACTGAAGAAACCCACTCAGCCTTAAAAAGGTCGATCATTTTGGTCTCCTAAAATTTCATCTCTGAGAGTGCTTTCTTTCTCGGTCTCTGTCTTGCTCTCTCTCTCCCTCTCTCTCTGTGTTTGTCTCTACTTCTACCGGAGAGCGTTTTGTTTCCCTTTTCCTGTTTCTGCTGCTGGATGAATGCAAAATACGTGATTTGAAGGGATTTTTTTTTTAGGTTAACAGTTGGAAATCTAAAATCTTGCTCTTCTGAATGGCTTTATATGCCAGTCACTCAACACAGAACATTTACATAAAGAGGTATACACAGAATCAAGAATGCTGCTTTTTTAAAGCAAAAACAAAACAACAACAAAAACTCCTTTCAACCCCTTCCTATTTTGTTTACTTACCCTGAGATGTGCCATAAATGCTTTATTCCAAATGTATAAAAGCCAGCCACATCTCAACTGAGAATTAGACAGTTTTAACGTCTTCAAATCCATGTCCCTGCTCCAAACTCCGATACAGACAGTCACTGGCAGCGGTACAATAGTTCTAAACAGCAGACATCTGATTCTTGACATTTAAAAATAACAATATTGGGGGAAAAAAGCGAGCCTTTTTTTTATTAACTACAAACAGCTTGTGAGTGAGCACATATCACCAATGGACTGTAGTAACTTGCAATGATTTCAAGCTACAGTTTTTTATTTCTAAAGTAATGTCAGACGAATACCTATAGACCTCTCATTTTCTATAGAATCACGGCAATGACCTAAATTAAATGAATTCCAAGTGATAATTCTACAAAGACAGAATCAGAACTTTGCTAGCATTTAGATTCAATTATTGGTGAAAATTGTTTTAACCTTTGTTCAGTCTTGAATGAAATTAAGAACATATCAGTCATTCCACTGCAAGCCTAAGAGGGAGCACATTTCATATACATGCCTTCTTAACCGCCTGCACACATATGAGGTCAAATGAACGCATGGATTTGCTACAGAACAAAACAAGTAATAAAACGAAAAAAATGCATTTATTTCTCTCTTTTTTTGGTGAGGAAGATTCACCTTGAGCTAACACCTGTGCCAATTTTCCTCTATTTTGTGTACGTTGGATGCCACCATAGCATGGCTTGATGAGCACTGCGTAGGTCCACACCCAGGATCTGAACCCATGAACCACCAAAGTGGAGCATGCAAACTTGACCACTACACCACCAGGCCGGCCCCCATTTCTTTCTTTCTTTCCTTTTTTTCTTTTGAGGAAGATTAGCCCTGAGCTAACATCTGCTGCCAATCCTCCTCTTTTTGCTGAGGAATATTGGCCCTGAGCTAACATCTGTGCCCATCTTCCTCTATTTTACATGTGGGACGCCTGCTACAGCATAGTTTGATAAGCAGTACACAGGTCCGTGCCCGGGATCCAAACTGGTGAACCCTGGGCCACTGAAGCAGAGCGTGTGAACTTAACTGCTGTGCCACCAGGCCAGCCCCCTATTTATTTATTTATTTATTTATTTATTTATTTTTAAAAGATTTTATTTTTTTCCTTTTTCTCCCCAAAGTCCCCTGGTACATAGCTGTATATTCTTCATTGTGGGTCCTTCTAGTTGTGGCATGTGGGACGCTGCCTCAGCGTGCTCTGATGAGCAGTGCCATGTCTGCGCCCAGAATACGAACCAACAAAACACTGGGCCGCCTGCAGTGGAGCGCGAGAACTTAACCACTCGGCCACGGGGCCAGCCCCCGACTTATTTATATTTTTGAAGCACACTATAGACTTAGATCTGGGGTCAAGTCTTAGCTCTCCCACTTACTATCTATGAGTTACTGGGAAAATGATTTAATCTTTTGTGCCTCAGTTTTGTCATCTGTAAAAGTGGAATAAATAGTAACACTTTACAAGGTTGTTTCAGGTACTAAATAAGATACCATATGGTTTCTGTCACATAATAGGTTTTTTACCTATGCTACTTCCTCCCTCTTTTATATTTGGAGTGAGTAGGGATTGAAAAAGGTAAATGGGAAGAGTCCAGGCTTTGGAGGCAGATACTCAGTTTGGACCCACCATGTTGCCATGTACTAGCTGTGTGTCCCCGGCCAAGTTACTTAACCTAATTTACTAAGTCTCAGGTTTTTTTTTCTTTGCTGAGAAAGAGTCTCCCTTAGCTAACATGTGTTGCCAATCTTCCTCTATTTTGTATGTGGGATGCCGCCATAACATAGCTACTGAGGAGTGGTGTACGTCCATGTCCAGGAACCAAACCCGGACACTGAACCCAGGCTGCTGCAGTGGAGGGCATCAAACTTACCTACTAGGCCACTGGGGCTGACCCCTAAATCTAAGTTTCTTCAACTGTAAAATATCTCATAGAATTTTAAAAAGAAAATTAGATAACATTGGAAGAACATCTACTCTTGGGAATCATTTATTAAATGAGAGTTCCACGCCTTACAACTCTCGAAAATTGCTCTAATTAGCACTCTACATGTGTAACTTGGGAGTTTTAAGATATGGACTGAAGAGCACAGGCCGCCGAGACCAAGTGCCTCACTTTACAGCAGAGAGAGGAGACCCAGAGAGCTGAAATGATGGCTCCAAACCACATCACGAGTTATAGAGAGTGATCACAAAGTGGCAAATAGGGACTAGAACACAGATCCTCATATTTAAAGTTCCATGCTTTGTCCACTAAACCCTGTGAGGTTGAAGTTGAACACATTTGTAAACCCAGTTTCACTATTACTTTGTAATTAAGGCAATACAACTGAAAAAAAAAGCCTCTATGTTCCCAAGTTTGCTTCTAAGAATAAGTTTTAAATGAAATCATCCCATGGGAGCTGGCAGAGGCAGGCCACCCGTGTCTTCCCGAGAAGAGCTTCGGCAGGCTGGCAGTCTCCCTTTCCTACAAAGCAAGAAGGCGGCTGGAGAGAACGTCCACTTCTCAGGAGTCCCCCCCCCCCGTAAACGTCCAGCTCCTTTTGTTTCTTTAGAGGAACTCTTCAACCTGGCACGCTGGGTGGGAAGAACACACTCTGCATTTAGTTTACTTGCTAAACATACTACCTCCCCACATTGAAATAGCGAATTCTTTTTCAGCCTGAAAGCCTGGCACAGAATAGGAGCTCAATAAAAGTCAATATTTGTTAAAGAAGGTGTGCCTTTGAGCTAAGTTCATATTCAAAGTGTTGAACTAGCTTGGGTTTAGGGTTCACTACTGCCCAATGTAGAATAGAAAATAATTTTTTTCAATCTTTCCATAATTTCAGAACTAAAAACAAAGGTACTTTGGGTATCAAAGTCAGATTAGCTATTACTCTGGGGAGGAAGGGAAAGAAATGGGACTGAAGAAGCTACACATGTGATCCATTGTAATTAACGTTTTCTTTTTTTTTTTTTTTTTGAGGAAGATTAGCCCTGAGCTAACTACTGCCAATCCTCCTCTTTTTGCTGAGGAAGCCTGGCCCTGAGCTAACATCCATGCCCATCTTCCTCTGCTTTATACGTGGGACACCTACCACAGCATGGCTTGCCAAGCGGTGCCATGTCCACACCCGGGATCCAAACCACAGAACCCCAGGCGGCCCCTAATGTAACAGAACGTGCCAACGTAACTGCTGTGCTACTGGGCCAGCCCCTAATGTTTTCTTTCTTTAGTTGGGTGACGTATAAATAGGTGTTTATTTTTTTCTTTATATCTTTCTGTAAGCCTCAAATATTTCATGTAAAAAAACTGGCTTAAAAGAAGATAAATAATTTGAAAATAGAATTTCCAAATCTTTATGATATGAGATCCAATAACACTACTATACTAAATCCCATTAAATCTTCCGAGCTTTTCTTCTCATTTTACTGAAGAACTTTAATAATACTATGCTTACTTTAAAGACGATTGTTCTCCTTGCTCACCATCTGCATGCCCTTGGCTCCAGGGCTGTGCTGGGGTGTCGTGGACAAAGGTCTTTGCAGCAAATAGATCCAAGTCTAAACCTCAGGCCTCTAACTTACTGGTCACGTGGCTTTAAATCACTTGATATTTAAGGCTGGTCCTAGCTCCATGGGGGGCATCCTTCTTTAATCTGATATGTCTCATCTCATCTTATCACTACTTATTAAAGTCCAGGGCTTGGTTTTCTGTTTTTTTAAAATTTCTCTTGTTTTTGCCACTTATTATAGAACCTTCATAGAAGAAATGTATGCTACTCTAGGGTGTCTATCTCATTACCAATCTTTTCTTCAAGACAGATATTTTTGTCAAAATACTTTATTCTCAGTGGTGGATGAAATTTACGTGCTTAAAGAATCTGTAAAGCCTTCAGCTGTAACTCTTATAATGGTCATTTCTATAAATTAAGAGACTTCGGCTCCAGTCCTACCTCTGCCACATAGTAACAGTGTAACCACCAAGCCATTGCCTCTCTTTGAGCCTAGTTTTTTCTATGCTAAATGAGGAGGTTGGATTAGATGCTCTTTAGCTCTAAAATTCTAACAGTTCTTGATGACTTAATTAATGCACGTAGCAACCTTCTAGTGAATCAGGCAATACCACCTCCAGTGGGAAATGCTGACCATGTAATTGTGTGTTGTTTGTGAAAACTATCCACACACAGGTGGCTTCTTCTAGACTCTGGGAATGGGCTCTGGCACTGTCCCTGCTCACTGACTGCCAGCCTGGAATATTCTCAGGGCTGGGTGGAGGCATTCTCACGGGAGCCAGGTTGGTCAGGAGGAATAAAAGGGAACAAAAAGATGAACTCAGCGCAAAGACTTTTTTCTTGTATTTGTTCTCAAGGTGAGAGTGGGAAATGATTATGTCACGCTTTTTTGTCCAGCTAAAACTGTTTTTAAAAGATGGGGAGAACAGAGGAGAACAGAGAAAAAGACACTCTGAAAAGGAAAAATATGAGGGTCCTTTGTATGGAGGATCGTGTGTTGCGAAGACTAGAGGGAGGAGATAGGGAAGAAAAGAACTCCTCCCCGGATATTTTTATCCAGGTGAAATTTAGTTTAAGTGAATTGAAGGGCAGCTGGGAAAAACACAAGCAGACAGTGGAAGGGGAGGATAGGCCTGCCTTGGGTCTCTAAGTGTGTGGGATTTATACGCTGACACTAATTGTATTTTATTGCGTGGATGCTTCCCTCTTCTTTTCCTCCTCTTCTCTGTTGCCCTGAGTCGCTGCAGCTGTGTTTGTCAGGTCCCCAAAGCAGCTGATCTCCACCTCCTCAGGGCCCAGGCATTATCCCAATTTCCTGTGTTCCAGGAGTGGGGGCTCGAGTGAGGGTGTGGTTAGCGTTGGCATTGATGACAATTGCGATAGTGAAGACGTAGATCAATTCACCCAAACTAACAGCTTCAGGATGAATTTTACAATTAAAAAATAAAACAAAACAACTCGGGATAGATCCAATTAAACTCTTTCCAAAAGTCAAAAGATTACTGTTGACTTTTGTAAAAAGGTGGATTTATTTTAAAATTCTGTGTAGACTCTGCTTTTTTAGCCTCCCTATCCCACGATCCCTGAGACAAAGAAGGATCACAACACATTAATAACTCCTTGCCTTTATGTAGGCGTGCTTTTCAAAGCACTTTTATATCTAGTATCTCGAGATAACTGGACGAAGTTGGTAGAGTGTTTGTTTCCTGATAGAAACACTTCGCCACAGAAATGCTAAATAATTTGCTCAGGTTCACGCAGACAATTCATAGTAGAGCCAAGACTAGGACCCAAGAGAGACACCATGCAAATAGCAGATACAATTTCTAAACATCCATCACTCGACATAAGTGGTACCTGAAGGTACTGGCAGGAGCGTTCTTGTTGACACGACTCTGACTTCACCATGGCCTGGTCCATGTTGACCGAGGCTTTCTGGTAAACCTCCCGGGCTCGGCTCACCGTCAGGGTGGAGGACCAGGCGCTCTTCTTCAAGAGCGGTGCGTCCAGGTTGACGGGCAGGTTGGCACAGGTGGAGCACTTGACGTCGTTGTTACTCCGCGAGGCCTTTACCGCCTGCTCGCTGATGGTGTTGTAGGCCTCCATGAAGTACTGCGAGGCCGAGCGGTCGGGGCACCTGCCCATGGTCATCACGCCCGAGGGGCCGTGGTAGATGCACATGTCGCCGTCCAGGTTGTCATCGGAGCTCCACCAGCCCGGGGAGGTGTTGGGGCGGGCCTTGGGCTCCGCGCGCCGCTCCTTACTCTTGCTGCGCTTGCCATATCTCACGGTCTGCGTCTCATCGGGGCTGGCTTTGCCCCCATTGACGCTGCCCTTGGACGGCCCCTCCAGGGAGTGTGACTTGGTGAAGAGCTTCTGGACCGAGTGGACCAGATGGCGTATGCGGCCGGGGCTGTCGCTGCGGTGCTCCACGGCCGTGCGCTTGTACTGCAGCGTGTGGTAGCCATCCCGGTTGAGCGGCAGCTGCCTCTCAAACTGGTCCAGGAGGTTGGCGGGAATGCGATTGGCCTTGGTGGCCAGGGTGCGGGGCACCAGGGCGCACTCGTCCTTCAGCTCCTGCTGCGAGTTGTAGTGCCTGCGCGGGAAGGTGCTGCTGGCCAGCGGGTCGCTGAAGGGGCCCACGCACTCGGCCTGGAAGGAGTTGCGCTGAGTGTAGTAAGGATGGTCCGCGGGGTGGTGCTCCACCGGGCTCAGCAGGTATGGCTTGCGGTCCGAGTGGTGCGACAGCGAGTCACAGGCAGAATCACAGGCGACTCCGTGGTGATGGCCGCGGCTGCCCGATAACCCTTTCATTGCTGATGGGGCACAACTGCGGGGGTCATGGACACCCAGGGGTTAGGTTCCAGACCCGGCTCCCGCAAAGACCTGGGGGCAATGAAGAACAAGAGGGGAAAAAGGTTAACGCTCCCCTTGGTAAATACATACCGCTGTTTTTCGTATGTACTTTCTGCTACTGTGTTCGTTTTCTGGCAGAAGAACTCATCACTGTTCCTAAAGCTTTAATGCCTCTGTGGAAGAGCTCTATCACCTCTGAAGGGTGGGAAAGCCGACTCCAATCAGACATGGGGAGATGGCAGCGGTGAAAGCTAGCAAATCTGGAAAAGAAAACTATCAGAATATAAAAATCGCTTAAAAATTATTAATGAAAAACTCCCTCTCCCTCCCGGATTCCAATAAGCATCTTTCCCTTGCTTCTCTGTTTTTCTTTACTCTATGTTCACCATAAAGCTAGCACACGTGCAGGGCTGTTTCTCTGGGAAGCCTTTGCTGACCCGTGCCCCTTGCAGAGAGAATTAGTTCCCCTCTGTTTCTAGGCATGGAATCCTTTGTCTCAGGCATTCTCCTGGTAAGTTCCTGGCAGGCCAACTCCCTCTTAGTCACCTTTATATCCCCCTACCTAGCACCAGGCCAGGCATGTAAATACACAGCAAGCACTCGTGAAATAAATATGAGTGGAAAAAAATAAATAAGAGGCTACTGGCACCTTATAACTTGACTTGAGGATGTATCTATCTTCTGTCACATGCTTTCCCAGTTCTGTAGTAAGGATTACAGCACACAAACAATCCCCTCATGGTTAATTAAGACTTGAAAAAAGTAACAGTGTGGCAAATCAGTCAGAGCTGCCGGGAAGATCTGCCCCTGTATTTCTGTCATGGGAGGGAAAGAGCTTCCTCTCAACAAATTGAGAGCACTCACCGAGAAATAAGCTCAAACTGGCTAGTTTGACTATCATGGCATCTCCTCCGCCTGGATTAAAAGATTCTGCTTAAATGGTTTAACTAAAACAACAGCAACAAAATAAAATACCCACACATGGACATGGACTTCTGCGGGGTCAGGTCTTGTCTATCCCATGGGACGTGCTGTACGTGGGAGCTCCTGACAAAGATGAGAATGTCTAGCCATGCTTTATGAAGCTCCTTTCTTCCTCCTTCTCTCTCAGTTTCTGGATTAATAGCTTAGGAAAACTGATGGGAGGTTTTCATCACTGGAATCTTTCGAAATTGGTTAGCTAGTAAATTATGAGCTCCTTGAGGGTAGAGACTATGTTTGACCCAGCCTGTGCCCAGCAAAGTGCTTGGTTGATGGTGGGAACTCAGTAAAATGTTTATTCAATGAATTAAGGCATTGATGCAAAATTTCCCAAAGTGGTCCATTCTGTAGTTCAAGTCCCATCGACGGAGTGGAAAGATGACTGTGTGACAAGGGAAGGGTCAAAGAAGGAAGGGACCGAGCATCTCACAGGTGTTCTAGGGACCAGTAGTTTTCAAGGCAAGGCAGGAGGTAGGCAGGTGAATGCTCCCTCTGCCACCCATTAGCCTCCACAACCCACCAGAGACTATCCCACTTCTTGAAGTTCTGAGGTGCTACCTGCCTTGACTGTAAAGGCTGAGGAGTTTGCCTTCCTGGGGACCACAGGATGTCTAGACAAAAGACAGTCTATTTGAAGGAGAGAAATAAACTGACACCTGAAGAGACAAAAAGGAAAGCAGGACTCATGATACCCGTGGATCAGGAAGAACCTATATATCAAAGCTTGCCCACTGAGGAGAGACTAATGAAACAGGAAATTTTAGCATAAAATACCTTAGGACTGCTTTGCATGAAGTTATGATCCCAAGAGTGGGCGGTGGTAAGGAGGGACGTAAGAGGGTTAAATATGTATTTTTAACAAAACTGTGGCACAAACCAATGTAGATGGCAAAATCCACTGCATGAAGAAGTCTTTCTATAAAACAGCTCCCATTGAAGACATTTTTGCCTTTTAAAAAACAAAAACAATCCAGTTGGATTATAGTGACGTAAGTATTATGATTACACATAATAGAACATCAATATATGAAATAATCCTTCAAACTTTCCTTCCGAAGCAGCTTGGTCTTGGGTAGATATTTTCTGCTAAATGAAATGTGAAACTGGCAAGAGCCAAAAATGTAAATTACATACACTCCATAATGTGAAATATTATTGAATTATATATTCAATATTTAGTTATCTCTAATATGTGAACAGCATTTCATGAGAGATGATGTTACCTGAGGACGAGCAGAGCAAATGAAGAGCCTTTTTAAAGCCATTAATAATGAATTAAGTTAAATGATGTAACAATATCATTTTTGTAAGTTACACATACACAATGTGATTTTTACTAAAACTAAAGTGGGCTATTTATATTACAAGCACTTATATTTTCTTAGAGCATAATAAATTGCATCAAGGATAAATAAGTTACCTTTCCTCCTTCTTTACTTCATATTGTAAAAGGATATTGAGATCTTGTCCTTTTCCGCTACAATGTGGGCAAATAAGGTCATGAAAAGAATGGTCATAAACATTTCCAAATGCTCAAGCTATCTTTTTGGTTAAGGCCAAATGAATGACTTAATATCCTGGCCCTTTCTATAAAAAAAATCTTACACTCTCTTCTACCCTCTTGTCACTATAAAAGGAAAGTAGATCAATTTGTAATTATAAAATAAAGCAACACATTTGGTGACATCTTGGTGAGCAGGGGCAGATGATCTAAAACCCTCAATGGATTAAACAGTTGCTGGTGGCATCTCCCGTGGAGGTCCTGCTCTTCCTTCTGGCATTCTTCATTTTCCTCTTTCCTCAATCTTCAAATCCCTTTCCAGCACCCTTCTTTCTGCCACTTATTTTTTTTTATTCTCTCCTAATTAATGTTTATGAGTGGCATCCATGGACATCAGTTGCTCTAGGCTGTGGTGTCACTAAGAGCATCCCCAGGAAGAATTAACCGAGCATCCCTCCTGGGCAGGGCCTAGAGTTTGCTGCTGCACACAACCAAATGCATAGCGCAAACCCCTAGTGGCAAAGGGCTTGGGATGTGCTCAGAGGGACATGAGCCAGTCATGAAAGAAGATACGTAACAATTCTTATCTTCTGCATCCTTGGAGAGGGAAGCTGCTAGCCCCTGAATTAGATTTTAAGTGGCCATAAAAGATTTCTGAAAATAGAAAAAGAAATTGTCTTTCATGCCTTTCTCTTTGAGCAAGGGTGGGAAGTGTGAGTCAACATGCCTGCCAGAGAGTTTCTATGACTACGGTGATCATCTCTCATTTTTTCTTGTTCACTATGACTTCAAAATTGTGTTTTGTTGTCCTCCTGAGTTTGATTTTACCGTCAGACTGTATGTCCTGAGTTTTGGCTTGGAAAATTTGTTGACTATATTGGCTACCATGAGGAGGGCTCTGAGTGTGAGGTGCACCCGGTTTTTACAGAGTTCGCACACCTGGAGCAGAAGCGTTGTTGTAGAGACGATGACTAAAGCAAGAACAATCCAGCCCTTTAAAGGAAATTCTCAAGGTAGGTAATTTATTAGATCGGAGGAAAAAACAAACAAACCGCATATTAGAAGATGCTGACAAGGGGAAAACAGTCTTGCAAAGCTGGCAAGTCCTTCTTTCTTTTTGATTTCTGTGCATGTCTTTATTTAGAGCTGCTGTTCTTGATTTTTCTTTACACGAAGAGAAAAGAGACAAGTGAAGGGCTTCCATTCTCTCACTCAGTGAGGACTGACAGTCAGGCAATCACGACTTGCTTTAGAAAGAACAATGTGGGGAACCCTGCCCAGGAGAACAGGGAGCACTGTGTTCTGTTTTGAGGAGATATCTGGAAGAAGAAATCTCCAGAAATCTTTTCAGGGTCAAGTGGTTTTTTTGGCTTCCTTCCAAGCAACCTGTCCATGCCAGGTTATAACATTCCACTGAAGAGAATGAAAAGATTCCCTTATTGAAGAGGATAAAATAGTTCCCAAATAATGACTACATTTTCCAATCTCCTTAGATGTGCACAGGTGACTAATTCTGGCTAATGGAATATAATTGGAAATGGCATGTGCAATTTCTGGAAAATGTCTCTACAGTGAAGGGCGTACCCTGCCCTACCCCTTCCCTGGCTGGAATGCAGAAATGAGGGCTGGCTGAGCAGTGATCTTGTACCACGAGGTGGAAGTTACAGTCTGAGGATGGGGACAATCAGACCAGCACAAGGTGAAGGACCTGGCCACAGTGGAGGGCTGTGTCAGCCCTGGATGTGTACCTATGCATCTTGTTTACGTGGGAGGAAATAGGCCTTTATCTTTTTCTCTGCCACTATTATTTTGTTTTCTGACTCTTGCACCTGACCCTATTCCTGAGTGAGATGGGTAGTCAGGGCCAAATCCCAGAGAGCATCTGTAAGCTATCCAGGTACAGAGACTTTGCTTTGCAGGTGGTAATGCTCCATGAGAGCGAGAGAGTTCTCAAGGTTCTCCATGCTCCATGAGGGCTCCAGGCTCCGTTAAGCTAGGCAGTGACACAAGCATACTCACACTAAAGATTTCTCTGGCTGTAGTTAGAGACTGGATTTAGGGGTTGGGAGAGGCAAGAAGATGTAAAAGAAGCAATTATTTCTTGCTTGGGCAGTTCTTGAGAGAAGACAGAAAGGGAGGAGGGAGTACCCTAAAAGAGGGTGAGAATGTCCTGGCCAGCTGGGACAGAGTCCTCCATTTCAGGCCTCCTTGCCCCACGTGTGTTTCCATTCACAGTCTAAACACACATGAGCACTTTTTCTAGACAGAACAAAATTCAATATAATATGGGTGCAGATTTTTTATTAGCAATTTTCCCCTCCATTAATAATAAATCTCAATTCTATGGAGATTGAGAATGAAGAACTATATTAATGCTCAACAGGTTTATGATTTTAAATAAATTTTTTTTAAAAAGTAAGAGAGCAGGGGGCCGGTCTTGTGGCATAGTGGTTAAGTTCATGGGTTTAGATCCTGGGCGTGGACCTACACACTGTTCATCAAGCCATGCTGTGACGGTGTCCCACATACAAAATAGAGGAAGATTGGCATAGATGTTAGCTTAGTGACAATCTCCCTTAAGCAAAAAGAGGAAGATTGGCAACAGATGTTAGCTCAAGGCCAATCTTCCTCACCAAAAAGAAAAATAGAGAAAGAGAGAGAGAATGGGGCCAGCCCCGGTGGTCTAGTGGTTAAGTTCAGCATGCTCTGCTTCGGTAGCCCGGGTTCAGTTCCTGGGCGTGGACCTACACAGTTCTGCTAGGGGCCATGCTGTGCTGGAGGCCCACATACAAAAAAATAGAGGAAGACTGGCACGGATGTTAGCTCGGGGTGAATCTTCCTCAGCAAAAAAAAAAAAAAGAAAAAGAAAAAGAAAGAAAGAAAAAAAGAAGAAAAGGGAATGGTTCTTATTAATACACTACTAGAAAAATGAAGCCATGCTCTTTTAGTGTAAAAGTAAGCAGAAAACTCAACAGAGGTGAGAGTGTGTTAACATTGCCCAAAGACCCACTTTTCGGATATTTTCTAACCTTCTGAATTTGTAGCTGCAAAGCATTACGGAATGCCACTTTCTTTCACTTTTTCAGTCTTCTCTAAGTGAAGGTTTTCATGTGCTGTGTACTTAAAATCATACAAATACTTTGAGAGCACCTTTGAATAAGCAGTCTGAAACACACATCATATTCCTCTGAGCACGACGCTAAGCCGTTTTATATATACAGAATGTATTTTGGCTTTTCCATAACAGTCATTGCTATCCTAATCATCTGCAGTTTCATTTTGTTTGTGAATACTTCCTTCAATCAGTCTGCTCCTACAAATAAATGCCTTTGGAGCATTTCCCTTTCAAAAGATATGGTATTATAAAAAGAACAAAACAAAAAACCCGCAAACTTCCTCCAATTGGGTCACAGTAGGGAGCACAATTACAACTGTCTTTGTCTTCATACAAAGCTTTAAAAAAGCAGTTTCATTACAGTTTTTGAGCATAAAAAGGTGGAGAGTGGTGTTCCTTGAGAAATAGTTAGTAAGTCATTAAGATTGGTATATACTTATTGCTGGTTGATTAAAATATCAGAGGACCTAGGAGGGAATCTTTATGTGGAGATAATTGAGGCAGCACATTATAAAACTTCAGAACGTTATTTTGGATTGACTCAGGTAGGAAGGTGACTGTCCTGACTCCATGTGACCTTGCAGATGTGCTCCCGTTGGAGTCGTTCCCATTTGCATTTCTAGGAGAGGGTCTAATGATTTCAGCCATGCCCACAGATAGACCCCCCTGGGACTTACTAAGAAAATGTGGTCACCTCGACCAGCCATGACCAATAGCTCTTCAGGAGGCACTGTGGGCAGGGAGCCACCCTATCTTATGGAAGCAAAACACATCTGCAGAATTTTCACAGAGAAGAGCAAAAATCATCAGGTTCTATTCCAAAAGAAGAAAAAATTGAGAAAAAACGCAAGCCACTGATTAATCTAGGAGAAACAGGAATGATGATAGAGAAAAACTGTTTAATGGGATATAAAGACAGCCATGATGAAGAGATGGAAAAATGCAAAAACAGTGACAGAACAACACAATACAACTTGAAAAGAAGCAGTGGAAATAGACTCTAATGAAAACTGAGTTATTTTTGTCTACATCTCTCATAACTAGTTGAATAGTTTTGTGAACATGTTCTGGCACATTCTAGACAACTTGCTTCACAGCCAGAGTATTTTTTGTTTTTACCTGAATCAAAAGTTTTTTCTCATAAATTCCCTTCTTTTAAATGCTGCTGCTTTTTGTACCAAGTCTGCTGTACAAATCTAGTTTACTGAGTGCTGAGACCCCCAAATTACCTATAGTGATCCCTTTTGTGGTAGCTCTTCAGCTGACACTTGCTTTTGAGAATTCTTTCCCTACCTATGGCATCTGCTGATGATGTCCTGGCCAGGAATGTTGAAGGTGATCACCGCCTCCTCTGAGCTGACTGAACTGGGTTTGAAGACCCAACTCAGGGGCCATCCATGCAGAGACCTAGCTGAGGTAGTCAGCTGCAGGCCCCTGGAAATTTAAATGGGAATATTCCTAGAGCCACTGGACCCTGGTGAGTTTAAATGCAAAGTCAAGTAAAGGAGGGGCCAGCGTTGGCACCATAGGAAGTTCGAATTGTGCACCATTTGAACCTGTGGGGCAGCAGAAACAAGGGCCCTGCAGAGAGACTATGTGAGGAGAGAGGAGGGGAGCCAAAATTCAGAGAAGCAGATCCAGACTCCATGTAGCCCCAGGGAAGGAAATAGAGAAGCTGCCTAACATCCTTCTAGATCGAATAGGCCCAGCTCCCTGCCCAGAGCGGCTGAGACCCTCTCGTTGTCTGTGGCAGAACCATGGCAGGCCCACAAAAGCACGCCCATCCAAGTAAAGGGACCCTCCTGCCCAGCTGGGGCAACTGCAGGCAGGATAGGACCACCCCCAAAGTGCTCTATGTCCCAGAGGGCCAAATGTGAGTCTCGGAAGCAGCCCCATCACAACTGGCTAAGGCGTCTTTATATGGCCTTATCAGCTTAAGTATTTATTAGCTCCAACAAACTGTGCACACTCATTCAGATTTTATATTCACTCTTTCAAAACTCTCATCAGTGTGTGCATGCATGAGAGAGAGGCGGTCAGATAGCACACGGGGGTGAGGACAAGGGCGGTCTCTGAACCAGCCATTTTCAACCCCCTGTGGAGGTTTTTCTGCCTCTGAGTTCAGCCTTCCCTGGGCCCTGTAGTGGCTGCTGTTGATGAGAATCAGATTTGCGATTCCTCCAATGCACCCCCTTCTTCTGCTTCCACCTTCACATAATTTGTGAAGCGCCTTCTTCTTACTCTTCACCTATCTAGCAATTCGACTCCTTGGCTTTTTTCATTTTGGAACCAGTCTATTATTCCCTTCTGGATTTCTACACAATCTTAAATTTTAAACAAATCCTCTCTCACTAAACTTTCTGAAAACACTATTGCTGTGGTAGAGAAGAAAATATGACGACATTCATTGTCCCTGGATTAAAGTCATTCAGTTTTGACAGGCAAGGATGTTAGCCTGTAAGACGGCAGTCAATATATTGTTTAAATGTACTGGGCATGAAGTCAAATCAAATCAACATATGAATTTAATTCAATATTTATTTACTGCATAACGATTGTTTACATGCACTGCACTGGGCCCTGTAAAAAGCATTAAGGATTCTTAATATCCCAACCTCAACTCCCTAACTCTCAAGTTTTCTCATTTCCTTACTCCCACTTCTGCTGCTCTCTGAAAGCTCTCATAATTTCTTCCGTTCTCTGGTTCCTCAACTCTTCCCTCTTCTCCAGTACTATCAGCCCCTCAGCGTCTCCCTTCCTTCTCTTGCCAGCCCAGGAGACACATCATGTCGAACAGTCTTTTGTTATCACCCTCAGCTCCCTGCTCTGTGATCCTCGTGTCTCATCTATTCTGGACTACATAAAACCAAGGACTGATGCCACCATCCTTCTGTCCTTCCACAAGGGGGCTGCTGAGTGTCACTGGGGATGGGACTGATGCCACGACAAATTCCCAGTGGCCAGTCTCAGCCCCACTCCCAAAGCTGATTAGGAATAGCATCATGGGTCTCCTGCTTCTGTTCAGGCTGTTCCAAGGTCTTGGCTTTCTCATCTGGCTTTGGTTGGAAAAACAAAGACAGGAAATAATAAATACTAAGTGAATAAAAAGGAATAGTCTCTGTGCCTCTAGCAACCATAATAATTACAAGCATTTTTGAGCACCTATATACCAGGCACATGTTGACCCCTTTGAGTGAGGATTATCTCATTTTATCCTCAAACAATATACGGTAGCAATTTATTCTCTGGATCAGAAAACAGGCTATTAAATATTAAATAATTTGTCTGAGATCAGATAATTAGTACATTTTGAACCCAGCATGCTCTTAGCTACTATGCCTTAATGACTTTGTTTTCACAACCTCTAACACACACACACACACACACACACGCCCTCCACAGTATTTTCCACAATGCTAACAGCATGATTTGCAATGTGATCTTTGTTATCTGGTCATGCCATTTTTTAGCTTTAAATTCTTTCCAGACTCCCTATACCTTTACAATACAATCTAAACCTTTGAATATAACCTAAAGTGGAGATTTTAATGATCTAGCCCCCAACTACGAGACAGCTTTGTCTCTCATTGTCCCATCCCCTACACCAGCAATACTGGACTCGGTGTCTTCTTCCCCATAGGCCACACTCTCCAGTGCTCTGTACTTCGTGCTCTCTCAAATACTCACTTCTGTCCACTGAACAAATTCTTATTACTCCTTCAAGAGGAGGTAAAAATATAGCCTCTCCCTAAAATATTTCTTGTGCTAAAGGAAACATGGAAATGAGAGGCCTTAGCTAATTTACAAACTAGTTGAGGAAATAAACCACATAAACGTGAAACAATCAGAGAATAATACAAGGCAGAATCTAATCAAGCACTAGATCGTGTGGTACATGTTGCATATGTAATGTAAGGAACCAAGTAAAAGCTTATGAAAAAACAAATCTAGAAGGTACAAAAGTTAAGGAGTGCAAAGACATCTCAATTTAGGAGGTTCAGAGAGTCCAGAGCAGCACATTCTTCAAAGATGAGGTTCTTAGGATGATGTGCAACGCCTGTTCTATATTTCATTCAAATCCAACCATTTCATCTTTCCCTTGGCTTTTTTAACGCTTCCATATCTACGTCTCCTTTCGTCTTTGATGATACTATTGAGATGTGAGTCAGATCGTCTGAGACCTACAAACCTGACCTCATCATTAAGGCCTTTCACTGGATTCCTTTCACTGAACTTCTCTTTGATGCCACTGGCCTATGGGAGGGAGTTATAAGAAATAGGTATTTATACTTGTGTGGTTTTTACTGTCAGGATCTCATCTACCTCCGCAAAGAGTGTCTTCTGAATGAGGCACCATGGGGAAATCCCTCTCAGGTCTTAGTATTAGTAAAGCTGTGTGTTTAACAACTGCCACTGAATCTTGCAGGTAGCGTTACTCTTGTAGGTGAATGTATTTCCACTTATGCTTTGAATAGCGCGAAGTTTATTGGGAAATTTATGACAAATAGTAATGGTTTTATTGCTTCCCTACTTTGATTTTACTTTCATTTTGTTTCTTTTGGCTGTATGCTTTATCCCTTTTCATGATATATAGAATCTTGTAAACCACCCTAAACCTTTGTAGAAACAAGTTGCAGTGGGGGTGGCAAATCTATATCTATCTCGATATCTCTGTGTTATGTAAAATATAAATAATATGTTTTTGTTTCACTCCTACAGTCAATACCATCAATTGACTGTAACAATTCTCAACTGTTCTCAAACTGGAGTGTGTACCAGAATCAGCCAGAGGGCTTGTGAAGACACAGATTGCTGGACCACATCCTCAGAGTTTCTGGGGTGGTTCCCAAGAATTTGCATTTCTAACAAATGCCCTGGAGATGGGATACATCCCATGGATGATGCTTGTTGAGGAACCACACCTTGAGAACTACTGAACTAGACTCTGTATTCCTTCCATCCGTGATTCTTCCTGAACTACACAGCTTCCTTTCCTCCATCAGGCTAAACTTACACTTTTCCTTCAAGCCCTGCCCAGTGGTCCCTTTTTTGGTGAAGACTTTGTTGAGTCCAGTGAGCAGAGGTAACAGCTGCCTCATGTGTTCTCGCAAAGCACATGATTCGCACCTCCACCAGGCACTGGAATGTCTGTGGTGATGTACTGCCTTGTGTGTCCGTCCCTCCCAGTAGACCATGGGAGTCTAGGCAACATAGGGAGTCTCACTCATTTCCAGATCACCATTTCCTAGGAAAATCCAACACGCAGTACGCACTCAATAAATGTTAACTGAAGTCTCCTGCTTGGGAAAAAAGATGTTTTCATGGGAAAAAATGCAGTAATTTATAAATAAAATTACTGTTTGTGTACCGGGAATAACGTGTATTTAGTGTGGGCCCTGTGCTAATCAGTCAGTATTTGAGCAGCGCCTAATGAAGACTGCTGACGGGAGCCTGCCTTGCTGTCTCATCCACAGCACACAGGCTGCATCTGTCCTGTGGCTCAGTCATCCTCCTTCCGGCTTCTCAGCAATTAGAAGCTCTTGAGCTATAATGGCAGTGATTGAAGAAACTGCTGTAGAAAACTCCATGTCAAGTTCTCTGCACATCTCTGAAGATAGGGGGACTTTCTGGTTAGAACCTTGCTGCTAATAATTGATGTCACAAGGGAAGACTTTTTCTCTTTCTGAAGGGGGCTACAAGGTCCTCAATAAGCTATGGAATGATCTTACTGAAATTGTCGAATCCGGTGAAATACAAGCTTTGCTTTATTACATGCCTACTGTATGCAAGGAACTGAATATACCTTCCTTTGAACCCTTGAAAGCTTGGCTTGATTTCCTCTCTTCACACAGATGAAGAAACCGAGGCTCACAGAACTTAAATAGCTTGTCCAGAAGCACAGTTAGTAAGCAGCTAATCTAGGACTTGAACCCCGGTCTGGAAAACTTAAAGCTCGCGCTCTTCCTGCCCCATCAACAGCTCCAAGAAACATCAGCATGCCTGAGGCAGCACAGCAGGGATCACCCTGCAAGCAGTGCATCTCCACAGCTTTTGGACTTTCCTTTCAGGAAAGGTTTAGCTGCTAAAAGACAAAATGAAAACATGGATAAAACTACCATACTTTATCATATCACCTCTTTTTGATACAAGAAGACCCATCCAGCTTAAACATTTAATAAACGTTTATAAGCTAACCAGGAAAGTGCTCCCCGGGAACGCACATCCTCAGGTATGAATAGTGACCCTGAGGTCTTGTTTAGAACTCAGTAACTTTGTACAAGTCAGAGATGTCAGCCTGTCATGCTGCTGAGTCCAAGGCCACAGCTGTGCAAATCCCTTTCTTCCCACCACCAAGACCTGTATATAACATGTGGATAATGTTTTTAGTCTCAATATAGAATTGGGCCACTGTAGGCAATCACTTCTCAGTTATCCACAAAAGCTAATAAAAGAGCTAACACTCATGTATTCCTTTTTTTCCCAACAAATATTTATTATCTATTAAATGACAGGTACAGTTCTAGGGACCAGGGACCCAGTAGTAAACACAACTGAAAAGTCCATGCTTACATGGAAAGTACATTCTTGTGTTAGGAGACAACATACACTGTATAAAATGGTGATAATTATATCATATAATCTGTCAGGCAATGATATATTAAATGCCTTCTGTAAGTGGTCTTTTTTATAAACTCTTCACTGATCTGGAGGCATTGAAAATTTTACAAAACTATTGGCGTATTTTTTAAAGAAGTAGTTTAGTAAAGTCTGTACCCGTTGGTCTATTTCAAGAAACATTAGGCAAATAGATATGTGTATGTGCCAGACCCTGTCCTAGGCACTTTATATGCACTGTCCCATTTAATTATCTTAGCAGCCCCATGAAGTAGGTGCTCTCATTATCTTCATTTCCCAGAGGAGGAAGATGAGGCACAGAGATTAAATAATTTACTCAGAGTTAATCCAGGAATTCGATCCCAGAGCTCGCACTATGCACCTCTACGGTATCGATAACAAAGTTTGTCTTTGTCCTTCAAGACGGTGATGGGATGTCACCCAGGCCGCAGCATATGGTTGCATAAATTGTGTAAGGGGCAACCGTAACGGGCAAGCTGATGTTGTGTGGTGCAGCAGCCCTGTCACTTTGTTGTCACTGATGGGCCAGCAAGGAATGTGCTTTCATTTAAATATATAACACAAGCATAATTAAAAAGAGACACCGGAGAAAAATCATGCATTCCAACATGAAATAGGATTATTTCAGAAATAATCTGTTTCCGTTCAGAAACAGAAATAGGATTATTCATCCATTGTTATTATCTAATAAGACAACAGTTGAAACCATGGAGATTACATACATATTTCAGAGACATACACATGTATTTTACATATACATCATCCACACTTTTAAATAGGGCTTTTAAGGCGAAAAATGCTAGAAACCTAGAATTTATGAACTTCTCCATACAAAATGCCTTTTTTCTCTGCACATCTCTAACCTTCACCTGGAAACTTTTAATTTCCGCATGGCCCCTTCTCCTCACATCTGCTAATGCTGGCACCAGGGGTAAGTCACATTATTCAAGGAGGCATCCTACACTACAGTGTTAAGTAAAGAACTGTAAGCCAAATGAAAGAAATAAGTGGGGGAAGAGAACTCACAAGAAATACTTCATCGGTGCATCATCCGATGAGCAGCCTGCACTAGTGTTCCCTGTAGTAACCGCTGCCCGTGGCAGCTTCCCTTCTGAGCACTGAGGGGGTATTGTTTCCTCTACATGAATCTGTGTTAAGACAAAATTCCATTTAAGTAGGATTATAAATTTCATTTCCCAGCCAAATATATGGGCAGCCTAAAATTCCAGCAGAGATCTGAGCACCAGCAATTGGTGGGGAGTCTGAGAACTAAGCGTGTAAATCCAACAAGAAGTGGCTTCACATGGGAATGGAACGTTAAAAGGATGCTGCTTACAGAAAAATAGCTAATTTTAGACTTGAAGAAAACTTTTGGATGCTTACTTAGAAAATGAGATTCAAAACTGGGATACTTTTGTTTTCCTTCTTACTCTCTTTACATGAGACGCCCAGATTTGATCAGATTTCAGAAAACATCCTTACGATTGCCTTGAGCTTCATTCTAGCACTTAGCATCTTTAACTAGAAATAGGGCATTTTTTCTTACTATCCCCACTTTTTGCTTGTGGGGCTTAGAAATGCATCATTTTCTCTGTCTCTTTCTTGTTTTTTCTTTATTCTTCTCTCCTCCAGGGAAGCTCTTTAAGGAAAATCCAGCTCTATAAACTGCAAGAGTTCTCCTGTGAACATCCTTGGCATACAACCGGCAGCTACATCATCGGTTTTAAATATGGTGAACATTCTGTGTGCTTTAGATGAGGAAATCTCTTTAGAATTATTTAACTTAAGCTTTCTATCAAGATTTATTTTTACTTTAAGACCCTGAGAATTGCTCTGGGTCACTGAACGTATGTGAAAAAAGCTGAAAAAATAAATGGTGGAGAAACACTTTTATAAGTACCAATATAAACTCTGCAAAAAGGGTTAGAATCCAGTGGCAACTAATCCTAGTGTAAACTGGATCCATGGGTGTGGAGGACTGCACAGGAACATCTCTTTCTGTACTCCCAAGGGGTAAGGGAACGGGAACAGGAGACAGAGAGGGGGTCTGCTTTGGGTGTCACAGTCTGTCTCTCCTGAGGGTTTCTGGAAGTTTGAGGTAACTTATAACACTCATGTATGTTACACATGACATTTTCATTCTTCATCTGAGTCCACAGATCCCCTGCTCAGGATCCCTCATTATCTCTTCTCCCTCCGCCAGTGACTCCTGTACCTGGGCACTCACAGCCCTTTGGACAGAACAGCATTTTAGCACTTTGTAAAGCATTTCCCTCAAGAAGAGTAGTTATCTGCACATTAGTCTGTCTTCCATCCACATGTGAACTCCTTCAGAGAATTGATTGCTCAGCAACTAGCCCAATGCCAGGCACAGAGCAAGTGCTCAATAAATGCTGAATAAATAAAACAAGAGGAGGCAAAATATCCCCATCAGCTTGCTGGCTCACTGACATGTCTCACAAATGAATTTGACTGGATACTCCAAGACTTGTAAAAGGCATCCCGTTATGCCTCTGGGATGCAGGAGGAACCGCACATGATTGTGCTGGATTAGATTGGGTTGGTTGGAAGAAAAAAAGAATTTGACTTCAGAAAGCTATTTTCTCCAGTGTGGGAGTTTGACATAAGAGAATCCTTCTTTGGACATCCCTTATTTGGTTTGTGGGTACTGATAATAGCAAAATGGGCAAAGAAGAAAGATCTTTAGAAAAAGTAAGAAAGATTTTCTGTCCAAGTCCCACTGCCTCCCTTTTCACTCCCTCTACCTCATCTTCTGCATTCCTCCAGAATGATCTTTCTAACCTCCTGATCTGATCGTGCCTTTTCCCCGCACAAAACTATCTCCATATCCTTCAAAATAAAACTTGACCCCTTGCACAGCCTGTGCGGCCCCTCGCGGCCTTACTGTGAATATCCTCCAGCCTCACCTCTACCTCCTCCTGCCAGTCCCTCAAACCCAGGCTACAACCACCAGACCACTTGCAGTTTTCCTTTTCCTCGCCCATCCTGCTGTCCTGTTCTTTGTGACTCTGTGCACAGTGCTTACTTCCTCCACTTGGGGAAGCCCTGTGCTGCCTATGTAATGCCTATTCATCCTTCAAAATGCAACTGCTCTCTGGTCCCTCTCACATTATTCACCTCTCACATTGTCATCTCCAATACAGCTGTGCCGTTGTTTCCTACACCCATCTTCCTTCTATCTAGTCCTCTCCTCTCCCACTGTGAGGGAGCCACAGTTACACTTAAGGGCAATACCCTTTCTACTTTATACCTAGTCCAGTGTTCAACAATAATGCGCTTTATAATCTCCTAAAACTATAAAAGCTGAACCACATGAAGGAACTTAGGAGTTGGCTGCCTAGAGACAGTGGCCTCCATGCTCCCGACTATCGGACACATGATCTCAGGCTATTCGAAGAGGTCAATTCATCTCAGGGTGTAGCTCTGACAGGGGAGAAGAATCTGATACCTGACCGAGCCTCCCAGATACTCATGTGTGGCAATATTTTACCGCCCACATGGGGGTATTACCCACTGTATTTTAACACTTCGTCTCAGCCTAAGAAATCTCCCTCTTGGTTTTATTTTCTCAGAAAATAAATGTAGGTTATTATGCTTGTTCTCAGCAACTAGAGGGAAGGAGCTCACACATATGGAGTGGGAATTAAATTAAACCCGAGAACTAAGATTTAATTTCCAAGTCATAATGAGCTGAGGGAGAAGTCTAAGAGAAAGCTCTCAACCGGCCAGTACTATCCTAAGATGTCCACCGCACATTAGATCTTTCTTCTTGCACTGTGCAGTATTCATTTGTGGTTAGCTTCCTGCTCAGCCAAGCTCTCTGAGGACAGAGGGTGAAGTGCCCCTGTGCATTCCCAGTGCCGGCACAGTCGCTGGCCTAGAGCAGAGGACCCTAGTATAGCGGCACTGAATCGCACAGGGAGAAAGCTATCTCCATTTCAATTCTCTTTCAACTCCTGTTTCTTGACTGTGTGTTTTTAGCACTTCTTTCTGCTTTTCCTCCCTTTTCAGCAGGCTTCAGCAGGCACAGCGTCTACCTAAGTGAGCAACTTGTTTTGTTTTTCCTGTTCTTATTTTTATGCTTAACTTCTATTGAAGGCAAGGCAAATGGAAGTGATGTCAAGTTTCTTCTTAAAAAAATTAATGTATTTAAATTAAAAATGTGTCTATTTGTAGAAAAGCATTAAGAAAAAAAATAATACCGGTAGAAATGGATATGGAAAAAATCATGATGGTGGCACATAAATGATGAGTGTTGGGAAAACAGTGATATATAACAGGTGCTCAATAAATGTCAATTTAATAGATAAAAGAATGACTCTCACATGGCCTCTCTTCTTTGACTTCTCCATCTTTCACAACAGATCTGGCTCTGCCTCCAGCTTGTATTACTACAATTATCTCACATTCTCAGCTATATTCCTGCCCCAACCTTCTGCCCAGCTCCCCTAAGTGCTAGCATGACCCACTCGTAAACGGGCCATGGTTCCTTCTCACTTTGCAATAAGGCCCTGACTTCAGACATTCAAGGTCTTCCAAAAGCTGGCTCCAATCTATCTTTCCAAAGGCATCAGCTCAAATTCCTGTGCATAAACCACGTGGATATTTGTGATTCCTAGACCATAACTGGTATCTTGTTGGCCCTGAGACTTTAAGTGGAAAGACCTCAGAATCCTACTCATCTTTTAAGGCCCATTCAAATCCTCCTTCCCCCATGAAAACTTCTTTGTTCATTCCATCTGGGAGTGACCTGCCTCTCCGCTGAGCTCTGACAGTACACTGCCTGTGGGGAATATTCATCATGTGTACATTATATTTAGGGTATTCCTTCAGCGTTTTCCTAGTGCCTTATTTTCTCTTTTAGATTGCAGGCTCTAGGAAGGCAAGAACCAATTCTTACACATCTTTCTACCTCCACTCTATTTTTGTTGACTAAATACCTTACTGACTGAATTAATAAATGAATGGAGATATTTGAGGATATACTGAGGGAAGGATATGCATAACATCAGTGCACTGCTTACAAATCCTACCTCAGCTGAAGAAATGGACAGCAAACTCAGCACAAGGGAAAGCTCATTGGGAATCTGAATGTGGTAATTCACCCAGTTAGTGCAAATCTACCTCCTTTTAAAACAATATGTAATAATATTTTTAAAAGTCATTTTTCAAATGAATATTATTTATATCTCATCCAAATCCTTCCATTTTAGAAGCAAGAAAATTGAGATAACACTATAAATATAATATATGGACAGATATAAATTTATATCTGACTAGCACAGCGTTCACACAGCAAATATGCCTGGGTAAAAACAGTCCTTTGGTTCTTTTCAGCCTATGTTTCCAACTTCAGAGGAATCACACTCTTTAAAATTCTCTTACCCTTAAATAGAACCATGAACAACATGAACCGTATTTGTAGTACGTAGTCTCCTCCTCTGGGTCTAGTATTTGTTGGCTGTTTATAGAAACAGAGAAAGCTGTCTGTGGGCTATTTAGGCCGACCATTCTTTCCAGGGTGAAGTGAGGTGATCATGGGACACATTTCAAAGATCTGTCTAAATAGCTGCCTCTAACCTTTAATTTGTTGTTTTGTTGCATATCAGATGCCTCATTAGCAAAAGAGCAATACTGAAATGGCAAAGGCAGTAATGTTAGTAATATTAGTATGTCTAGAACTATTTAGCAAAAAACACAGAAAACAAAAACAAAAGAGACTATCCTGGAGCTCACTATTGGCTGAGTAACCTTTATTTGCCTGATCTCCCAGAGAGATGGTCACGTTTATAAGGAAATACCAGGAATCGAGCCTAAAACTGGGCTGGAGGACAAGTTTTCCTTCCTGACCCTAGTCTGGTGAGAACTCCCTTTTGCTCCACTTTACATCAACGACAGAATGGAGGTGATCCACCCTCAGGCACAACATTTACATGAAGCGGGAACAAATCCTCTAAGCCCTCCAAGGCTGTGAAGGATTACATACGACAGCAGTCTCCTTTTACAGGGCGCTATGCAGACCAACACCAAACAGCCATGCAGCCTTGCTCCGTAGCCCACTGGGCCAAACAGCCATGCAGCCTTGCTCCGTAGCCCACTGG